>NC_054484.1:115085259-115315259 GCF_017639515.1 Carcharodon carcharias | reverse complement strand
TCAGTCGGAGAGAGTGATTTTGTGACTGTGCTTTTGCATGTGTGCGTGTGTGTCTGTGTGTTAACCTCAGTCTGTGTGTGTGCATTACTGTGTTTCCATCTGTTCATCAATGTGATTGTGTGTGTTGTGTGAACTTTTGACGTAGCTAATGTCTGAGTTAGCTTGTGTGCATGCATGAACATGGTAATTTGTGTGTGACAGGGTGTGCAATTATATATGTGTATTTGTCTTAGCATTTGTATTCGTGTGTCTGTTTGTGCGTTTGTGAGTGTTTGTCTGTGTGTGTTTGTTTGTGCGTATGCATGGGTATGATGTGGGTTTTATATTCTGAATATGTGCCTGAGTATTTTTTTATGTGTGTATGTGTTTGAGAGGGAGAGAAAGTGTTTGTGTGACATGATATCTATCTGTCATTTATTGTCTGTGTGATGTGCTGTGTGCATGTGTGTGTGTGACTGTGAGTTTTTCTGTGTTGTGTATATCTGTTTCTGTAATTATGTGCAGATTTCACCAAGAGAGTGTGTTTGCTTTTCTGTGTGATTGTGTGTGTGCAACACTGTGCATGTCTGCATGGTTTGTTTGTGTGTATGTGCTTGTGTCTGAGTTTCTGCTTGAGTGTGTGCCCTAGTGTTTGTGTATTTATAGATGCGTTAGTGAATGTGTGCATTTATGTGTTCTTCTGTGACATTTGGTGCATGTGTCTGTGTGCATCTGACTATGTATATGAACGTTTGCTTGTATGTCTGTGTGTGTGTCAGCCTTTGCATTCATGTTTGAGTTCAACTATGCGTGAGGCGCAGGGAGTGCTTGTGTTAGAGAAAGTCTTTCCCTTTCAGGTTTTGAGTCTGTGTGCTTTTGCCTGTGCATACGTGTGTTATTGTGTGTGTGTGTGTGTGTGTGTGTGTGTGTGTTATTGTGTTTGTGCATGTGAGTGTGCTTGTGAAAGAGGGACAGAGAGGACATCCTGTGTGTCTATCTGCATAGGTGATTTATTCGGTTACTGTGCCGATGCAATTGAGTGTACTCGTGCAGGTGTGATTATGTGTGTATGTGAGAGGGAGGGAGAAAGAAAGATAGAGAGTGAGAATGAAAGATTGAGAGGGGGAATGAGAGTGATAGAGAGAAAGAGACCTTTATATGAGCATTCGGAATTTTCTGCTGTGTAAGACAGAAAGAGCTTTACAGAGTGATATTCTATGAATGTGTGTGTGTGTGTGTGTGTGTGAAAGTGTGTGACTCAGTGTTTGTGTATGTGTGTCTTACTGTGTGCCCATTTGTGTTTGCATGCGACTGTGTTTGATGTGTGAGTCCTTCAATTTGTGAGAGTCTGTCTGAGGGCCTGTTCATGTGTGGGAGTCAAAACATTTGTGTGACTTTCTGCGTATTTCTGTATTTGTGAATGCGGATGATTATATTGGAATTAATGTTTTTCATTGTCTGTGTGTGTTTTTGTATTTCTCTGTGTCTTTTTCTCTGAGTATGTGTGATTCTCTGTGTGAATATGTGCAATTCTGTTTTCTGTGTGTGCATGTGTGGCAGCTTGCACCTCTGCTGTGCTGTTGTGTGTGTTTGTGTGTGTGTGTGTGAGAGAGAGAGAGTTTCTGCTTCAGTGTGTGCCTATGTGTCTTTATTTGTTTACCTATGTTACTAAATGTGTGTGTACGTTTGCTTCTGTGAATGTCGGTGGTTTCGTGTGCATGCATGTAAATGTGTGTATGAGTGCCTGTGTGTTCATGAGCATGTGTGTGTGTGCATATGTGCTTCTGTGCATTTATGTGTGTGTGTGCATATGTGTGTCTGATTGCATTGGTGACTCTCTGTTTATGTGAGTGTGTGTTTGTGCTTGTGTGCGTCTGTTTGCGTGTGTGCATATGTGATTGTGTTTATGTTTGTGTGTGTGTGAGTGTGAATAATAGAGAGAGAGAGATAGAGAGGGAGAGAGAGAGAGCGAGAGAAAGAGAAAGAGTGCATTTCCTGCGCATGTGTGTTTGTTTGTGTGAGAGGGATAGTGTGTGACAGAGTGTGATTATGTAACATGAGTGTGTGTACGTCTGTATGTCGAAGTGTTCGTGCGTGTGTTAACATGTTTCCATCTGTGTGTGCATGTGAGGGAGAGTGTGTGATGTGTGAGTATCTGTATTACTGAGTGCTTGTGTGAGATTCTGTGTGTATGTGGTTGTGATAATATGTTTGTGACTATGTGTGCTTTTCTCTATGTGTGTTTCCATATTTCTGTTTGTGCATTAATGTTTGTGTTTGTGTGTGCGAGAGAGGGGGAATTTTTGTGACAGTGTTTGTATATGTCAGCGTGGCTGTCTGTGTCACTGTGTGATTCTCTGTGTGAATGTGTGTTCACGTAGATGAGGGCGTGGTCTGCGTGTGTGTTCGTGTGTGGGTGTGTGTATGTGTTTGCGCAATTGCTTTTGTGTGTTTGTTTGTGTGTGTGCTTTGGTGCGTGTGTTCATTGTCATTGTGTCTGTGCGTGCAGGAGAGTTTGTGGGTCTCAGATTAAGCGTATGTTTATCGGAATATGTAACATTCAGTGTGTGTATCTGTGCATGTGATTGAGTGTGTGATGTCTTTGTTTGTGCATGCATATTTGTGTGCATATGTGTGTGTGCATGTATGTGTGTTAACGTAGATATAGTTGTTTGAATGTTTGCCTGATCTGTGGGTGTGTGTGCTTGTGCAACATTACTGTTTCAGTATGTGTGTGCCTGTATTTCCAAGTGTGATTATTAGTGGGTATGTGTTGTGTGTGTGTGTAAGAATGTGTGCTTCTATTTATGGGGTTTTGCATTTGCATATGTGCGTGCGTTCTTGTGCCTCAGAAACTGTGTGTGTGAGGGATTATTCTTTTGTTAAAAGAATACTAATTCTTACCGGATGCAGCCTACGCTGGCTAGGTCAATATTTATTTTCCATCTCCAATTGAGAACTCTGCGTGTGTGTGTTATTGGGCATGTGTTTGAGAGAGAGTGACTGTTTGTGAGAGCTTGAGAATGTACATCAATAAAGAGGAGGGGAACAGGATAAAGTCTCCTTCATCCCTCCGTTGTCTTAAAACACACAGCATTTCTAGTTCCTACTCGTCCACCTCAGGTCCTGAGCACTCATGACATCTCCAATCACACCTGAGTCCTCCCATTTACCCACCGCCGCCAAATCCCCATAGATTTACCCTAATGTGTCACACACCTAAAACACCCCCCTCCAAAAAACTACAGCTCTTTTATATATAATGTGCTTCTTTCCAATGTAACACAAGTAATCATTTTTGTTGTTTATGCCCATTTCATTCAATGTATTACATGATGCAGGCACACATTTGAAAATATCAGCAACTCCTCAGTGAAACTGATAACTTCTTCCCCAGCCTGAGAATAATTTCATTTTATTTTCTTACAGTGAACATAATCACAATTGTGGTACTGAAATGCAAAACCTGTGGTCTAACCAGATGTGTCACTTGTTACCTGGTGTCCATGGCAGTGGCCGATCTACTGGTCGTTATCCTGGACCTGATATTGAGACAGATTCCTGTTCTTTTTGAAGAACAGTTTTATTTCCTGCAGTCTATCCCCTTATGCAATGTACACGCTGTCCTGCTTTATGCAACCACTGACTGTTCTGTCTGGTTCACCGTCACTTTCACCTTTGATTGATTTGTGGCCATTTGTTGCCCGAAGCTGAAAAGTAAATATTGCAGCAGGAAAACGGCGCCTGTGGTCCTGGGAACAGTGACTGTGCTGAGCTGTTTAAATAACATTTTCTGGTATTTTATGCTCACAGATAAATATTTGCTGGTGAAATTCCCCGTGTTCTGTGTTCCAATATTCTATACTCAGTACTCTCCGGTATGGGGAGCAATCGAGTTCCTCCATCACATTTTAAATCCATGTGTCCATTTGTCCTAATTCTGTTGCTGAATTTTCTCACTATCAGAAACATTTTAGTGAGCAGCAGAGTCCGCAGGAGACTCCGGGCTCACAGCAGTGGGGAGACTCCCAGACACCCAGAGATGGAGAGTAGAAAGAAATCCATCATTTTACTGTTTGTAATCTCGGCCAATTTCATCCTGTTATTGTCAACGTTAATGTTTTATTCTTTTTGGTTCAGGATGATGTTATTGGATTATATTGCTTTTTATTTAGAGGGATATGTTGTGGAATTGGGCTTCATGCTGCAGCACCTGAGCTGCTGCACTAACACTGTGATTTATGCTGTAACACAGACTCTGTTCAGACAGCAGCTGAAGAATGTGCTGAAATATCCCTTTACTCCAATTCTTCAATTCATCAGATGATGAAAAGAACAGAGTGTTTGCATTGGCCGCACAGCCTGTCCATCATGGAAAACCCTCACTGACTCAATGGAAAGAAACTGCTCCTAACATCACTTCCTTCCCAATGTTCAGGCAGGCCGAACATCACCAATATCCCTCACCGATTGGACAGTGAAACACAGAACCCAACAGCTCTGCCCTCCCATTGGCTGGGATTAGTGCAAATCGTGCATGCAGCTCACTATTTGGAAAGAAAAGTAACAGAGACCTTCTAACAGCTCTGCACTCCCATTGGCTGGGATTTCTGCAAATAGTGCATGCAGCTCACTATTGGAAAGAAAGGTAACAGAGACCTTCTAACAGCTCTGCACTCCCAGTGGCCCGGCTGCCTGTCAATCATGAATGTCACTCACTGTATGGACATCACTGTTCTCTGATTCACCGGGCATTCTGTTCATCATCGTTATCGGAGAGTGATTGGTCTAAAGTTAGCCTCTTACATCTCCACATTCCCATTGAACCGGTTGCCATACGGCCATCGCGATCCCTCAGACTGATTGGACAGAAGAACCCACTCTATCCTGGCATTGCCTGTGCTGCATGCCCATCACTGCGGCTCGTCACATTGATTGGACAGGAATCCTTCTATCGGAAAACCCGAAGACAATTCCAGAGATCACCAGGAAGAGTGGTCAAAGGAAGTGAAGTAATAAATTTGTGGGGATCAATGGTTAAGCGATTGAGGTCAATTCATTTTTAAGATATGGGGTTAATAAAAGAGAGGCAGAGTGAGAGGCAGATAGAGATAGAGCTGAGCGAAAGAGAGAGGGGAGACAGGACAGAGAGGCAGAGGCTGTGAGAGAGATTGTGTGATATATTGAGAGAGAGAGAGAGAGGCGCATAGTGAGAGGCAGACAGAAGCAGAGAGAGAGAGAGAGGCAGAGAGTGAGACTGACACAGAGAAAGAGAGAGAGATAGATTGACAGAGAGAGACAGAGAGGCAGAGAGCGAGAGAAATTGAACAAGAATGACAGTGAGCTAGAGAGAGAGACATAGAGAGATACACACAGCGAGAGAGAGAGAAACAGAGAGTTTGAGGGATGGAGAGGAACACAGCAAGACAAAGCAGGAAGATAAAAAGTGAGATAGAGAGATTGAACGAGAGAGTAATGTAGATCGAGAGAGAGACACACAGAGAGAACGTGAAAGAAAGATTCAGAGAGTGAGAGAGTGACAGAGAGCGAGCGAGAAAGACAGAGAGAGAGAGAGAAAGCGAGAGGGAGCGACAGAGAGAGAAAGATAGAGAGAGGGTGAGAGAGAGAGAGAGAGGTATAGTCTGAGAGGGAGAGGGACAGAGGGAGAGAGAGAGCTAAAGACAGACAGGCAGACAGAGAGTTTGGGGGAGATAGAGATATAAATGCCGATCTTGTGTGATAGGAATTGTGGGAGTGAAAGTCTGTGTTGCAGAGATTTTGGGAGAGAGAGTATTGTCGAGAGAGAGAAGAAAGTGTGGGAGAGTGAGAGTTTGTGTGGAACAGGAGAGTGAGGGATTGAAGCAGAGAGAGTGAGACGTTGTGGGAAAAAGAGGTTGAGAGAGTGTATGTCATTCGCATGACCTGTAAACACTTCATCAGTATAAATCCTGATGCTTTCAGAGGCAGCAAACCCTGCCAGAGGGAGAGTGTGGAGGAGTGGGAAAGAGGACGAGAGAGAGAGAGTGTGTCATCCACAAAGCGTGTAAAATACAAATGCCTACATCGACAGCACATCTTGGAAGCCCTGTAAGAGAGAAAGAATGTGGGAGAGAGACAGAGAGAAAGCTAGTGAGAGAGGTGGAGAGAGAGAGAGAGAGAGAAAGAGGGAGGGTAGAGAGATATTGTGGGAGAGAGGGAAAATTGTATCCGAGAGCGAGAGTGTGTGGGAGAGAAGGAGATTGGGTGCCTGTGTCGTTCTCACGGATTAGAAAAAAAATCAACAATAAAGATCCAAATACCTACACAGGTAGCAACGCATTAAATCTCTACAAGAGAGAGAGATTGTTGGGGGGCGGGGGGCGGTGGGGCGGTGAGATAGAGAGAGAATGAGAGAGATTGCGGCATAGAGGGAAAGAGGGTTTGTGGCAGACAGAGAGAGAGAGGACAGTATGGGATAGCAAAAGAGAGAGGCTGTGAAAGAGAGAGAGAAAGGGGGTGGAGACAGAGTGTGGGAGACGGGAAGAGATATTGGGAATTGGGAGAATATTTGCCATTCACAGGGGCAGTAAAAAGTTCATTCGTAAAGATCGAAATATCTACATAGACAGCAAACGCTTGGAAACTGTTTCAGAGGAAGAGAGAGACATAAATTGTGGGAGAAAGAAAGAGAGAGCAAGACAGAGAGAGAAAGAGAGAGATTATTTGTCGTCCACCGGCCTGTAAACAGTTCATCGGTAAAAACTCAATACGTATTGTGACATCAACCTCTGGAATTTTGTTCACAGAGAGGGAGGAAAGTAGAGAGAGAGAAAAAGTGGGAGAGTGATAGAGAGAAAGAGAGTGTTTGAGATGGAGAGAGAGTGCGTTAATATGTTAGTCACCTTGTTAAAACCTTTTTGTAGTTAAACGGGTATTGAGCATTAATTATCCCATCTAAAAGGCATAAAAAGCTACAGCTGGGACACTTTGCGTGGAAGCAGCTGCGAAGTTATCGGCACCGAGAATTTATCATGAAAATAAAGAAGCTTGAACCAAAGACAAGCCTGGATTAATTATTCCACAAGTACCTCTAACTGTGATTAACACGGTAGCAAAAGATACACTTTAAAGGTTGCTGATTGATTGTTCTATTTGAAGATTTCTGTCTCAATCATCTGAAGATAAAAATAATTGCCCTGTTGCTAACAATTTACGTTATGGAGTAGCGGAAGGAGGGTGTGAAATTGCAACCCTTGACGATTCAATGAATTATCCGGCTCTGAACCCTATCAGGAATGGAATGCTGAAGTTTAAATTTGGGCCCAGGTTATTTCCTTACCCCGGAAGAAACAAGGTATGGCTTTGGCGTTATCAGTACCAGCCAAAGGTAAGCTATGGTGTAAGGTATTTTCAGAATGGAAAGTGGATGATTTGGATCATGAAGAGGGAGTAATCTTTCAGTTAAAGTTTCTGGATAATTTCTGCTAAAACGATGATTTATTGGAAACCTAAGAAGCTTGAAAGAGCTTTGACAGATATTGGAAATCAGATGTCTGTCCAAGGAAATTATCTCATGCATAAGTGATATTGGCGACTGCAGAGAATTGAACTTGAAATTCCGGAATCGGTGTCGGCATTTAAATTACTGGACTGTGCTGGCATTGCCCATGATGATAGTATTTTAGTACTAACAGGGGTTCAGCTCCGGGGATGAGAATCTCCACTGGAAGAAATGAGTGCTGCCCTATAAACAAATTCTCCGGAAACAGTCTTTCCCTGTCACTTGTTTAGCAGGTGCGAACAACTATGTTGCAAAACAAAGCATAGAAAATTCGATGTTCACGGAATTTCTCTGTCAAAAAAAAACTTAATATCACCAAACAAAGATGGGGCTACTGACAAGAGCTCTGAAAATAGCCGTTATTCAACCAATTTGAGAGTCGGGACTAAAAGCGTGGCTGGAAAGTTGACCATAGGCGTTTAAACAGAACATGAATGCACGGGGCATGGTTAATCCGTGTTTTTCTTGTTGATCCCTCAGTATCATTACTTGATGAACTGCCCACAGAGAATTAATCATCTTTTTTTAAGTGATCCATGAAATGCATCCATCTAAAACTGAAAATGATGACGGTGACTGTCATTGTGGAATTATATCGATGACAGAGTTTAAATCCGGTGATAAGCATCTAACTGGTAGATTCCTTCAACTGTGCACTTCTGAATATGGGTTTCAGTTCTACGTTGTGCAGCACGGAGTAGCCTGATTGCTATCTATAGTCCCGATGAGGCAGCCCGGCAGGAGGTCAAGGAGTGTGAAAGCTCTAACTTCATCAGGTTCTGAAATGACAATACATTAACCACCTCCAAACAGGTGGTCCATCCTCGCAAGATAGCAGGGCTCAAACTGTTTATCATTACTGATGTGGTTTCCAGCCAGATAACGCTATTTACTCGATCTGAGATGAAGCGGGCTCAGATGTCGCTAGATATGAAGAATGATAGAGCAGTGGTGTTCGGAAAGTAACGCGGAACTCCACTTTACTCAGTCAAGTCATTGATGCATCCCAATAGGTTAGCCCGTGATTTCTCAACAAAAAGTTCAGAAGCTTTGTTAACGGCTGAGAAAAATATTTTGGTGGGTAAAAATAAGATGAATTGGAAATTACATAGATTGCAAAGTTTGCACAACAGGAATTGCAGACTCTACATCAAAATGCCGAGTAGTCAATAAAGGGTATGATGACTTGCTTGAACCAATCACTGCTCAGTGTGAAACATGTCTTAAATATCGCAAAGACAACTCCGTGTCCTGTTCTGAGCTTGCCAGCGGCCAGCGAGTTTAACGTGCAGCGTCAATGGAACCGGAGCTTTTTGACCAAGGATAGGTGTATTTTTATTCCTACGCTTCTTAGATATGGTGAACAGATTTAGCGTATCCTCTGTAATGCACAGTAAAGCAACAGGTTATGGAACGTACAAGGAAGCTGGCTTTTCTGGATTTTGTTTTGTGGAATGAGATGGGATTTATTAATGATGTCATTGTAAAGACTCCTGTCGGGAAGAGTCATAGCATGATTTAATTTCAAGTTCAGTTTGAGAGCGAGAAGCTGGTGTTCCACACTGCTGCTCTGGAATTAAACAAAGATACCTCCATGAGCATGATGGCAGGTTTGACCCTAGATGACTGGGCTGGATGACTACAAGGTAGGACATTTGCTTAACATAAGCAAATATTTAAGGAGATATTCAGTTCCTCCCATATAAACTATATTCGAAAGAGGAAGAAAGATGGTAAGAAGCGGATTAAAACTTTCATAGCTAAGCAAGGAAGTTAAATATAACATAATGGCAAGAGCTGAGGGATACCAAATTGCAAAGATCAGTGGCAGGTTCGGAAGATTGGAAAACGTTAAAAAATTGCCAAAGGGTTAGATAACAAAATTAAAAACTGAGCATGGTGAATTATGCAAGAAAGCTATCTCAAAAAGTAAAAGCTGGTAGCAAAAGCTTCAAAAATATATCAAAAGAGAGAAAATTGCTAAGGTGAATATTGCTCCCTTGCAGGACGAGTCTGGGTAGTTAATAGTGGGGGATGCATAACTGGCAGGGACACTTAATCCATATTTCCCTTCATTTTCATGGCAGAGGAAACTAATGGCACCCAATTTTGTTACAGGCAGTGCAGAGAAGGAGGGACGTGAACAATCACCATCACTGGTGAAAATCTTTTGCGAGAATTATTGGGATTGAAGGGTGACAAGTCCGCAGGACCTGATGGCCTACATCCCAGGAGCTTAAGAGAAGTGGGTTCGGAGATAGTGGATGCATTGGCCAAAATATTCCAAAATTTCCTGTATTCTGGAAAGGTGCAACTATATTCGGAAAAAACTTATATAACGCCCGTATCCCAAAAGAGGGGGAGAAGGATTGTAGGAAACTGTAGGCCACTTAGTTTAACATCTGTCATTGGGAAATTTTTGAGATCAATTATTAATGAAGTAGCAATGGGGCATTTGGAAGGTCAAGATGAAACCCATCAGAGTCAGCATGGATTTATGTTGAGTTTGAAGATGTGACAAGCAAAATTGATAATGGGGATCCTGTAGATGTAGTATATCTGCACTTCCAGAAGGCCTTTGATAAAGTGCCACACGAAAGATTGACGCACAAGTTAAGAACGCACAGAGTCATGGGTTATGACTTACTTGCGTGGAGGATTGGCTAACCAACAGAAAGCAGAGAATGAGGGGAAATGGGTCTTTTTCTTGAATACAAGCTGTATAACTGCAGTGCCACAGGGTTCTGTCCTTGGGCCCCAATCATTTACAATCTATAGGAATCACATGGATTCTTGGATAGAAGGTGCTCTAGCTAAGTTTGCAGATGACACCAAAATAGTTAGGAAATTAAATTGCATTGAAGAAATAAGAAAGTTACAAATGGATATGAGCAGGTTAGATGAATGGACCAAATTGGCAGATGCATTTTAAAGTGGATAACTGTGAGGATATCCACTGTAGTCGGAAGAATAAAACAGCGACTTATTATTTAAATGGTCAGAACATTCAGAATGCTGCAGCTCAGAGGGATCTGAATGTCATTGTGCATGAATCGCTGAAAGATAGTTTGCCCGAAAAGCAGGTAATAAAGAAGGCAAATTGAAATTTGGTATTTATTGCTAGAGGAACAGAACATTAATAATAGGGAAGCCTTGTTGCACCATACAAGGCATTTGTGAGAAATCAAATAGAGTACTGTGCACAGTTCTGTTCCCCTTACTTGATGGAGCATGTAGTTCCACAGGAGTTGGTTCACAGTCGTTTGAAAAGATTGATTCTTGAGGTGTAGCCCTTGCCTCATGAGGAGAGATTGTGCTGTTTCTACCCTATAATCACTAGAGTTCAGAAGGATGAGAGGTTTGCTTCTTGTGGTATATAAGATGCTAAAGGTGATAGGCAAAGTAGACATGGAACAGATGTTTCCTCTTGTGGGCAGACTGGAACGAGAGGCCTTATTTTTAGGCTATGTGGTGGCAGATTTAAATCAGAGATGAGAAGGAATTACTTTTCTCAAAAGGTCGTGAATCTGTGGAGCTTACTACCTCAGTGTGCAAAAGATGATAGGCTACCAAATAATTTAAGGAGGAGATAGACAGATTTTTAATTAATGACGGCTTGAAAGATTATGGGAAGTGGGCGAGAAATTGGCGCTGAGAACGAAATGAGATCAGCAATGGTCGTATTGAACAGTGGGGTATGCAAGAGGGGATGAATTGTATACGCCTGCTGCTATTTCTTATGATCTAATGTAATGACAAGAGTGTCATTGTCAAGAAACCCATGGAGAAATTGGCAGGATTAGGAACACTAACGAAGCTCATCACAGATAATAGTGGGGGAATTTGCCAATGAGGTGCTATCATGTATGTGCGATCATTTAAACATCATAGCTATGCATACTGCAGCTAATAGCCCGGTTAGCAATGGTCATTGTGAAGAAGCCTTGCGGTGTTTGATGACGTGTTACACAAAATATTGGCTGATCAACCAGGTTGTAAATAGCAAACAGCGCTCGCTTGGGCAGGGCATCCAAATAAATCTGTACGAATGTTGGTGGGGGACTGTCCATACTAGTTGGTGTGGGGAAGAAAACTGAAGTTGCCTTCGGTTCTGTTAGATGCTGCCCCTGCTTAGGAGGAACTGGCATACGGTCCACCTTTTCTGCTCAACTGACAGTTTTGCTTGCGGGCAAAAGAATGTATCATTATAGCTGATCTTTCAGGCAAAATGTGGCCAGGCCGAGAGAAACACTTAGCACCATCGGAAATACGATTTAGACAAGGAGACATGGTTTATTATACAAATGAAGGCTGGTAATATTTGAGAGGAACAATAAATTTAATTGGAAAGTAGTAGATTTGCTTCATGTCAATGAAACATTTGGGGTACATTCGTTGTGGTTAATCGGTAGTGATCATAACTTTACAGGTTCTGTACATTTCATAGAACGTGAGGAGGCACCGTCCCTTCATACACACACACACATTGAGCTGTTATGAAGAGCAGACGATGCCATATAGAGGTTTGACTGACTATGAACAAAGTAACACTGAGGTACAGGATAACGCTATTCTTTCAAAGGTGCAACTAGGAAAATTGGAAACAAAAGTTAAATACATACCAGAAGTGACGAGTATGTGGAAGGATGTCACCCTCATAGGGAAGCGGGAAAGGCCATTGCTAAATAGAAACAGCGGCTAAGGTTGTCCGATCAAGGCCATGCAGCAAACCATGTCATTTGGCAAACTGAGGTAAGGATGTGGAAAACCAGAAAGTGCTGTATGATTTCTGACAGTAGAATGTATATGTACACATTCTCACACACAAAATGATGCACAGCTGCACACCAACACATCAACTCACACATTCTCACAGACACTCAAACATACAGACATTCACATACATTCACATGCGCACACACACAAGCACACACACGCAGAAGGTCTCTCTGTCTCTAGGCCTTTCTCATTCTCTCTCACACTCACAATCTCACATGCACAAACATACACAATGCCAACCGACAAACACACTTGCTTGCAGACACTCACTCATACATTCCACAAAATTGAATATAAGCAATACTCGCTCTCAGAAACATAAACAGTAACAAAACACACAAACACACCCACACACTCAAACACATGCAAACTGTCACAACAAAACATGCACGCCTGTGCACACACTCATGCAAACGAGAAAACACACAAAGATACACACACACTTCACAAGGGCAATTATGAGCGCAAAATGATTGAAGGGCTAGGCTTCGAAGGACACATCCTGCAAAAAACACATAAAAACCATGATCACTCACACACACAAACACACATGTAAACATGCGCACACATGCAATCACAAACACTCGCATTGTGACATGTATACATTCACTCTCACACAAGATTTCAAGAACACTCTCTCCCTCTGTCTCTCTCTCTCACACATACATATACACAAACAAACACACACACACAAACACATACATAGGCGCACGCACACAAGTATGTACACACGTATTGGCAAAACGACACACATACATGTGAACAAACGCAAGCACTAACAGGCACAGACACAGAATAACACACACACTCACATTACTCACTCACATGTACGCACACACACACCAGTCTAATGCACACACACATGGATAGTGCTTGTGAGCGTCAGTGTGGGGCTCCAGTTCATTTGTTTGTTTATGTATGTATTTTGGCACGTGTGTTTATTTTGGCCTGTGTGCCTATGCATGTCACCATGAATTAGGATGTGTGTGTGTGAGAGGGAGGCAGTTATTGTGTGTCATTGTTTTATTTGTATGTTTTCTCCTCTGCCTGATTGTCTGTGTGTGTGTGTGTGTTGAGTGTGTGCGTGTATGAAATTATGTGTGTCATCATGTGTGCATGTCTGTCATTCAAATACAATCATACACTGGCTCAATCTCTCTCTCTCTCTTTCACCCTTCCGCTCTCTCTTCCAAACACGCACACATGCACACAGACACACACACACGGAAGCAGACACACACACACAGACACAAACACACACACACACACACACTTGCTCTAATACATATGCCCACATGCACACACAAGCACAGGCACCCAATGAAAAACACATGCGCACACACACACACAAACAGTAACTCACACAGACACAGCCATTCAAACAGTCAAAAACTCACACACCCGCTAGCACACATGCACACACGAACACAGTTGCATAAAAACACACACACACTCTCACAGCCATGCACACTAGCACACACACAAATGTGAACAAGCACTAACAGGCACAGACATGGAATAACTCACACACTAACATTACTCATTCACATGGACACACACACAACCCATTACACACATGCACTCACAATAATGCTCCCTTACACACATTAAGAAAAATAGACATGCATGCTCTGAAATTGAAACACACGTTGAAACACACATGCACAAATTTCACTCTCACACAGACAACCTCAAATACACACACGCACCTCATTCACTCTCTCTCTCACTCTTTCTTTCCCACTCTCTCACTTTCTCTATATATGTTTGTCTTCCTTGCTCTCTCTTTTTCTCTCTCTCACACACACAGAATAACACACAAAAAATACGAACACACCCATAGAAAGGCACACGCATGTGCCCACACACACAGAAACACACACACGCACACACGCACACGCACTAACAAATATTGACACACACACACACATGCACATTCACACACATGCACACGCACATGCACGCACACAAACAAATGTTGAAACACACGCAAGCACACACACACGCACACACACACATATTCACACACATGCACACACACTAACAAATGTTGACACACACACACACAGACACAGACAAACACACACACATGCATGCACACTAATAAATGTTGACACACACACACACACCGACACACATGCCCACACACACACACATTCACATACACAAAAACAGACAGGCATCTCTCTCTCCCTCTTTCTCTCTCTCGCTTTCTCTCTCACCCCACTCTATTTCCCCCTGTCTCACTTTCTGTCTCTCCCTCAGATACGTGCACACAGACACATAAATACGCATTCATATATGCACACATATATACATGCTAAAACACACAGCCGCACAGACGTACACACAGGCATGCACACACAGGATCACACATTCACCCAGGCACACTGTCACAAAGCACTAGTCTCCCTCACACACACACACACACACACACACACACGCACACACAAACATGCAAACAGAACTAGATAGGCACAAATACAAAAAAAAAATCGCACACGTACTGAAACACACCCACACATATGTGAACACACACTTGCACAGACGAAAACCCACTGACACACACATTCAGTGCAACACAAACACTCTCAATCTCTAACAAACACTCGTGTACATAAAGATGCGCACACACACCCACTAAGAGTCACATACAGAGAAAGACAAACAAGTAGTCATGTGCACACGTAATCATAAACACACACACACACACACACCTGCACACAAACACACATGTAAAGACAGAAAACCAGACACAGGCAAAGACACAGACACACAGACACGTCCTCATACACACTCAGACACACATGGACACTGTGTGCATATGTCAGTGTAGGCCTGTGTGTGCCCAGGTAAGTGTTTTGGTTCATGTGTGTGGCTTTGCATGTGTGCCTGTGTTTTTCCATATGATTGAGACTTGTGTGACCAAGAATGTGTTTGTGTGGGAGGATCTTTGTGTCACCCTGCTTCTGTGCATTCATGTCTATGTTTGTATGTTTGTGTGCGTGCAGGTGTGTGTGTCTGTGTGTGTGTGTGTTTGTGCGTGTGTCTGTGTCTGTGTGTGTGTATGTGTGTGTGTGTGTTTGTGTGTGTTTCTGTGTGTGTGTTTATGCGTGTGCCTGTGTGTATGTAAGAGTATGTGCATTGGTAAATGTACATTACTGTATTTCACACTGACACAGTCATATTCTCTCTCTTTCTCACACACACACAAACACACGCACATGAACAAATGCACACACACACACACACACACACACTAACACAGAGACACACACACACGTCAGGCACACTTGCACACACTTGCATAGAACGCACAGAATCACATACACGGAAACAGAGAGATCTCCTTCTCTCTCTCTCTCTCCCTCTCCCCCACCCACTCTATCTCCCACTCTTTCTTTCGCTCTCTCTCTCTCATACATATACACTGTTTATTTTTGAAAACCACAAACAGAAACACACACATGCAAAAGCGTGTGCACACGCATATAATCACACACACAGAAACACACAAGTGCACATGTGAACACTTAATAACACACACACACACACACACACTGACACAGGCACACACACACATACATGTATAGAAAGGCAGACAGAGGGGCAGGCACACAAACACTCACATACGGTCAGACAAACTGCAGAGAGTCTATGTGTTTCAGTGTTTGCCTGCATGTTCATACTTGAGTTCATGTATGTACTTCGGCTCATGAGTCTGTTTTTGTTTGTGTGCCTGTGCATTTCTGTATGTGTGTGTTTGAGAGGGAGACAATGCCGGTGTGACAGTATGTGTGCATGCATGTATGCATGTGTTTTTGTATGCGCATGTCTCTGTGTATGTAATTATGTGTGTGAGTGTTTGTGCATTTATGTATTTCAAGTACACTCACACACTTGCCTGTTCTCTTTCTCTCAAACACACACACACACACATACACACACACACACACAAACACACACACTGTTTCTCTCTCTCACACACACACACACACACACACATATACAGAAATGCACAGGCACACAAACAAAAACAGACACACATATTTCTGCACTAATTCTCATAGAGATGCCCTAATGCACACACATGCACAGACACCAAAAATAACAACAAAACACACACACTCTAACATTAACTTGCACACAAATCCACACAGGCACAGTCACTCACATGCAATAACTCACACACACGCTCACATGCACACACAAGCACAGCTAAATAAACAAGCCCACACACACTCATTCACACATGTATAAACACACTGGCACATTTATGAACAAACACAAGCACACACGGAAACACACTGTCACACACATGCAATGCCGCACAAACACTGATTCTCTGTCAGAAATACAGGTAGAAACACATACACAAAAAAGTTACAGACACACACACGTGCCCACTAACAATAACATTCAGAGAAATACGCACAAGTAGGCTTGTGCACACATAATCAGACAAACACACACACACACAAACTCACATGCACTCACACATAGGAAGAACTACACACTCACATACACACACACAAAAACTGTCAAACTCTCTGTCACAAACATGCACAGAAGCACACAGACTTATTCTCCCACATTCAAATACACAGACTAAATAATCACAAGCACACACACACACATAGACATACATGTTCAAACTCTCAAAAACACCCTTTGAATCAAACGCACAAAAGTTTACACATACTGTCACACACAGTCACATACAAAGAAGCCTGCAGACATACACACATGCTCATGCAAAAGCAAGAGCACATACACAAAAGCATGCAAACATGCACACTCGCTTCATGCACACGTTAATTCTCAAAGCCAAGAAGTCTTACACATGTCACACAAACTCAGATGAACGCACACATTCATGCAGAGAAACTCCCACTCGCACACACATGGACAGTGTATGCCTGTGTCAGTGTGGGCCTGTGTGTGCGTGTGTGTGTTCCTGTATTTTTTATTGGTACGTGTTTGTGGTTTTGAATATGTGCCTGTGTATTTTTGTGAGAAATGCAATGATTCTGTGAGAGTGTGTATATGTCCGTGTGCTGCTGGCCGTTCATGTCTGCGTTTGTACCTATCTTTGGGTGTGCCTGTGTGTGTTTTGTGTGTGTGCACTTGTGCCAGTGTGCATATGTGAGAGTATGTGCGTGGGAACATGTGCATTCTTGTATTTTATACTCACACTCACAGTCTCTCTCTTTCACACACTACCAAGCGCACCCACAAACACTCACTCACATACAGGCAAATACTCACGCACACAAAGACATACAAGCACTCTCACTCACACAAGTGCACACTCAGAAAGAAACGGGCACACAAACACGGAATAGCTGTCAGGCACGCTCAAAGACACACTCACCTGAACACGCACACAAACTGTCGCAAACACTGTCAGAAACATTCACAGAAACACAGTCGCACACTCACACACACAAATACACTCACTCTGAATCAGTCACAAGCACACACACACAAACACACACACACACACACATTAACATGAACACACACATACACATGCACAAACACACACACAAAACAGAAATGAATAGGCACAAGTTACAAGAACACAAATACAGAAACACACGTACACACAAGATCTTGAAACACACAGGCACATACATACACACACACACACAGACACACACACATTTACACACACAATCACATAAATGGAAAAACATGCACAACTCTCTCCCTCTCTATCTCTCCCCTTCTCTCTCTCACTCACTCTCTCTCACTCACTCTCTCCATCATTTTTTCTGTCTCTACCTCACTCTATTTTCTCCCTCTCTCTCTCAGATAAATACACAAGAACATACACATTCAGAAACACACACCCAAACACACAAACATGCACACAAACAAACACACACAGAGGAACACATACACTCACGCAGATTGTCACACCATATACTCTCCCTCTCTCACTCACACATACACATACATACATAAACACATAGAAACATTTCCAAAAACATGACATTCTGAAACACACTCACGTACCATTGAACACACAAATGCACAGAGGAAAATGCACTGACATCCACATACAGTACCAAACAATCACTGTCTATCTCACAGGCAGATACACACATGCACAGAAAGGTGTGCACACACACACACGTGCCCAAAAACAATCACATACAGAGAAATACCCAAACGCAGGCTTCTGTGCATGTAATCACTCACACACTCACACATGCATGCGTGTGCTCAAATATGAACAGAAAGGCACACTCACATGTTCATGTACATGGACACAGGCATAATCACCAACTGTCACAAAAAGTCTCTGTCACAAATGTGCACAGAAACATACTCCCACACTCAAACACACAAATACACACATACTGAATAAGTCTCAACCACACAAACACAAGCACACACACAGGGATGCATGAATTCTGGAACATACACTCGAATTATTCTCACACAAATATACCCAAACAGACATACACGATCACATACACATAAGCATGCACAAAGACACTGCTATACACATGGGAGAGTGCAAACCACAAGCATGCAAACACACACCTCATGCACACAGTCCTTCTTTCAACCAAGCAGTCTCACACACTTCAAACACACTCAGTTGGTCAAACACATGCATACATTGAAATTCTGATGTATATACACACACACACACACACACGTAGACGGGACGTGAGACAGAGATAGAAAGAGAGAGAAAAAGCTCCGCAAACGTCAAAGAAACAGATGCATTCACGCCAAAATACACACACATATACAAGCACACACACACGCCCATGAACACACACAAAAGCCGCAACACAAACACACAGAGAAACACACACACACACACACACAAAACACACACGCAGTCATGCACACATAGAAACGTCCATCCACTCGGGGACAATTTCACAGAATACTGTTTCCCTCTCACACAGAAATACATACAGTTACTCAAGCACATATGCAAAAACATGCAGACACACTGAAACACACTCATAAATAAATGAACACACACATACACATGCAAAAAAAGACTGATACACACATGCAGTGCACCCGAACACCGTCTCTCTGTCAGAAGCACGAGCAGAAAGCCACTCACAAACAAACACATACCCACGAACAATCACACACACAGAAACACACACAAATATAGAGGTGTACACGCATTCACACAAACACACACCTATACAAACACACACACAGGCTGATAGAAAGAAAGACACACAAAGGCAAACATACACGCAGACATATCCACACACACAGGCATACACACAAACACACACAAACACACATGGACAGTTAACACGTTTGTCAGCGTGGGTCTGTGAGTGCATGTGTGTTTGGGTATGCGTTTTGTTATGTGTGTTTGGTTTTGCATGTGTGCTTATTCATTTCTGCATGTATGTTTATGTCTGTGAGAAAGACGGTGTTTGTGTGTGAGTTCTTGCCTATCCGTGTTCTTTTGTGCATGCATGCCTGTGCTTGTATGTATGTGTGTTTGCGTGTGTGCGTATGTGTGTCTGTGTATGTGTGTTTGTGTGTGTGCGTGTGTGTGTGAGTGTGCGGACGTGAAAGTATGTATGTGGGTGCGTGTACTTTTTTGTATTTCACAGTTACACACACTCACCCTCTCTGTTACTCTCTCTCACGCACACACTCTCATAAATACTCACTCACATGAATAGACAAAAGCATTCTCTCATACATGTGCGCACACAGACACAAACGGCTACACACACACTGAATAACTCTCACACACACACGAAGACACAATCATACATATACACAGACAAACACATAAGCACAAGCTATCATGAAAATGCACAGAAACAAACACGGAAGCTCACAGACAAAAATATACACACACTGAATAAGTCTCATGCACGCACACACATGCAGACACAGACACACGCACACACACACACACACACACACACACCCAGCACACTCATACACGCAAACTCTCCAAAAAGGCCTTTGACCCAAATGCACAGAAACATACACAAATGGACACACAGGCACCAACATGCGCTCACAGACATACAGGCAGTGTATATCTGTATTACGGTGGGACTATGTGTGCATGCATGTGTTCGTGTATGAATTTCGGTGCGTTGTTGTGGTTTTGCATGTGTGTTTTGTAATACTGTACGTGTGTGGATATTTGTAAGAAAGGCAGTGTTTGTGTGAGAGTGTGTGCATTTGTCCATGTGCCTCAACCTTTGTTTTTACGAGAGAGAGAGAGGGAGAGGGTGAGTGTTAGTGTGTGTGTGCATGCATGTGTGCGCGCATGTGTGTGTGTGTAGAGTGTGTGTGTACAAATATGAGAGTATGTGTGTAGAAATGTTTACATTTCTGTATTTCACGCTGAAACACACACTCTCTCTCTCTCACCTTTTCTCGCACACACGCACCAACACACACTCTCATACACATACACACTCCAATGCACTTGCTCACATACACACACAAAGGCACAGGCACATTAAAAACACACATGCACAAAGACTCACACATATATTAGCACAAGCTCTCATACAGGCACAACTACTCATAGATGCAAAAACTGACACATGTGCATGCTCGCACAAAATCACACACAATAGCGCACATGCACACACAATGAAACACTCATGCTCACAGACACACACATGAACTGGCATGCAAACACAGACACAAATGCACAAGCAAGCACTGAATAACTCTCACACACGTATAAAGACACACTCACATGCGCATGCACAAAAACACATAATAACAATCTGTACCAAAATTGGGTCTCAAACACATGCGCAGAAAAACAAACACATGCTCACAAGCAGGCAGATATACTCACATTGAATACGTCTCATACAGATGCATACGCACATAAAAACACATACACACACTCTCTCACACACACACACATATGCAAAAGCACACAAACATTCCAACATAAATCAGGCACAAAGTTAATTTAGCACCCAAACACACTCTACGCACATTCTGATGCAAGCACACATGCATACACAAAAACACTTACGCACATGTACACACAACACACAGACAGATACCCACACACAGACACACAGATAGACACACACAGAAACACAAGCAGCAGCACAAAAGCACAGACAAACACATACATTCACGCACAGACACACACAGACACACACACATAAGCTCACACTCAAGACACAAGGCAAACACACAAGGCAAAACATGCACTCACGCGCAGAAATACACACACACAAACATACATAAGCTCTCATGCGCAAATATGCACTTTCCTTCTCTCTCACTCACAAGTACACACCCACACACACACACACCCACACAGACAAACACAAGCACAAACATATTCACTCAAAGAAGCCCTCAGAAGCACAGACATACACACACATGCACAAAGAGAATCGCAGACACACTATCATGTATGTACACAGACACACACACACACACACACATGATCAAACACACTCAGGGAAACAAACTGGCTGAAATACCGACCGAAACACACACACACACACACAGATTCCAACTCAGTGAAACATATTCACTCACACAAACAGGCAAACACATAAACGCTCACTCACTCAAACACACGTACATGATTGAACACATATACATACATACACACAGATAACACAATCAATGTAGCACAATCACACGCAGACATTGATTAACTCAAGCACTTACACAAACTCACATTCACAGACAAACAAGCAGAAACACACATGCACAAAAGGGTGGGCAAACACACAGTCATGCCAACAAACAATCATACAGAGAAAGACACGCACATAGATATTTGCACAAATAATCACACAAAAACAACACACAACACACATACACACACAAAAACACATATGTATAGACAGACGCACAGAGACACAGACACAGGTAGACACAGACATAGATAAACACAAACCCACACTCACACAAACATGGACAGTGTATATTTGTTTGGCAGTTGGCCTGTGTGTGCATGCGTGTGTTCATGGATGTGTTTCGGTACGTGTGTGGTATTGCATGTGTGCCTGTGTATTTCTGTGTGGATGTGTATGTTTGTGAGTAAAACAGTGTTTGTGTGAGAGTGTGTGTTTTCGTGTGCTTCTATCCGTGCATGTCTGTATTTGTACGTGTGTAGGTGTGATTATATGTGAGAGTGTGTGTATGGGTATGCTTATATTTCTGCATTTCAGAATAACACATATACAGTATTTCTTTTATTCTCTCTCACACACATACAAACGCACAGATACTCAGGGCACAAACACTGAAGGATGAGCACATACTACTGCACACACAGATACAAATGGACACAAATACAATGAATAAATCTCATACTTCACACAAAGACACACTCACCTGCCCAGCGCAAAGACAGAAAAGCACCAACTGTCACAAGCAGTCCCTGTCACAAACATGCGCAGAATTAAAAACGCACACTCTCAAACATACAGATACACTCACACTGAATAAATGTCACATACACACCCAAATAAACATTAAGAAACTCGCGAAAACATTATCTGACCCCCCAGGCAGAGGAACATACACACACAATCACATACACAGAAGCATGCACACAGACAAAGTCACACACATGCAAGATCGCACACACAAACATACAAACACGCTTCATGCACACTGTCATTCTCACAACATAACAGCCTCACGCAATTCACACACACAAGATGAACGCACATCTGCATACACAAAAACCCACAAACACACATACACACACACAAACAGAGACACAGACATACATAGACATAGGGAGTGAGAGAGAGAGTGAAGTAGCAACACAAACACATTCACGAACACACACACACGTTCACACGTGTTCACACATATACACAGTTATACACCCACACACACACACACACACACCTATTGCAAACACACAAGCAGCAACGCAAACACACTGAGAATCCCATAAGCACAAACACACACATGCACACACATGCACTCGCATAAACATGGACACTCTATCTGTGTGTCAGTGTGGGACTGTGAGTCCATATGTATCCCCTGTTTGTATATTTTGTTTTTTATATCTGCCTGTGTATTTCGGTATGTGTTTGTATGTTTATGATAAAGATACTGTCTGTAAGAGTGTTTTTGATTCTATGTGCTTTCGTTTGTGTTTGTAGGAGTTTGTTCGTGTGTGTGAATGAATATTAGTGTGTATGTGCATGTCAGTGTTTGTATGTTTGCATGTGTGTGTGAGTTTAAATGTGGGGCTATGTGTGTGTGTGCGTTTACCTTACTGATTTTCACACTGATATTCTCTTTCTCTCTTTCTTGCACACACACTCTCTCTCACACACACACACACACACATGAACATTTTCATGCACATGAGCAAATGCACACAAACATGCACATACACTAAACTAACACAAATGCAAACAGATGCTGACACATACACTCGCACAGACACAGCCACTCACAATCTCAAAATTTCACAGACTCGCTTGGACAATGTCACACACAAACACTCATGGACACGGACACACAGATGCACACACACACACAAGTGCATGCATGGACACAAATGCACACACAAACACTGAATAGCACTCTCATATGCAAAAAAGTCACAGTCACATCCACATGCACACAAACACATAAACAGAAGCTGCCACACACATTCCCAATCACACATATCCAGAAACACACACGCATGCTAACAATGACACAGTTGCACTCACCATGGAATTAGTCTTATGCATGCACAGCCAGACAAACACACACACGCACAGACACATACACAGGCACACCAATTTACAGTGGCTGTGTTTGTACATGTGTGTTATTGAATGTTATTCTGTATGTGAGTGTGATTTTGCCCCATGCCTGTTTATTTCTCTATGCATGTGTGTGTGAGAGAGGTTTTGTTTATGTTACATGTTGTTTCTGTGCCTGTGTGTTTTTATGCGTGCATGCTTGTGGTTGTGTGTGTGTTTGTCTTTGTCTGTGTGAGTGTAGTTGCGTGTGTGTGTGTGTGTGTCTTTGACTGTGTCTGTGTGATTGTGGTTGTGGTTGTGTGTGTGTATGCATTTACGTGTGTGTGTGTGTGTGTGTGTGTGTAAGAATGTGTGTGTGGGGGTGTGAGTGAGAATTTGTATTTCACATGCTCACAATCACACACTGATGCATTGTCTCTCTCAGACACACAAACACACTAGCACACAAACACATACACAGTTACACATACAGGAACACGGATTAAAACATGCACAAACACAAACATGCACAAACTCACACACACACAGAAATGTGCACACACTTGCACACAAGTAGCATTCAGTGACGCACAGTGTCAGACTCACATACTTTCACACAATCTTAGCTTCTGACACATTATCATTAGCAGACACACGTACTCACAAAAGCACACACAAAGACATTCCTATGTACAATCACATGCAGAAAAACAGAATCACACAGGTTTTTGAATGTCGAATGATCAAATGAAATAAAATTGTGATTATTGCCTGATCTATGTGCTAACTTGCATTGGGTAAGTAAGATGAGAGTGATTAAAGACTGGCATAAGAGAAGTGACTTCTGGTTCATGGAGCACTGGGAACATTATTTGATAATGCAGTGGCTCTAACATTGGTCAGGATTTCACCTGAACTGTGCTGGGACTATCGTCCTGCTGAGTCCTATAACTAGGGAAATACAGCGGGCTTTGAAATAAATAAAGGGTGAAGTTTTCTTGTCGAGGAAGATTGTCCAAGTTAAAGGGAACTGCCAAGACAATAGATCAAGATAATATATGAGACAATTATGATTAGAGAATAGCAGTAAGAGACATTGAAATCTTCAGAAAGGTTTTACAAAAACAGAGACAATACTGAACTAAGGGCTCTGTGTAAGAATGCCCGCAGCATCCATAAAAGAACGATGAATTGTCAGCTCAAATGGAAATGCATTTGTATGACATGATGCCCATTACGGAAATTCTTGAGAAACAAGTTGCTGAAGGTTTACAGGTGGTAGGTGAGAAGTTTGCAGTCCGTATACCCATGATCATAATAAATGGTTGAGCAGGCCGGAAAGATTCAATTGCCTTTTGTTGCCCCTAATTTATAAGTTCTTAAGTTTGCATTTATTTACATCCTAGAGTTCTTTAGGATCTGACCGTACCAAGAATAGATGCATCAGGCATTACCATGCAATTTTAAATAACTCTGAATTATTTGTAACTATTGGAGTGAGGTAACAGTAACTCCATTATTGAAGAAATGAGGGAGAGAAGAGCAGTGACCTACAGGCTAGTGACCTAACATCAGCAACATGGTAAATGCTGGAGTCAATTATAAACAATGTTAACAGGACACATAAAGTGTTAAGATTGGGCAGTGGTAACATGGATTAATGAAAGGGGAATCTTGTTTAGGAAGCCTGATGTATGTGTTTGAGGATATAACTAGTGCAATAGATATGGGGCGGGGGTAGTACATTTAGAATTTTAGAAAGATTTTGATAGGGCCCAGTGCAGCCATGATGGGCCGAATGTCCTCCTTCTGTGCCGGAAAAATTCTGAGATTGTCTGATTCTTTGGGGTTCACACAAAAGAGGTTACTTGGGAAAAATTGAGTGCATGAGATTCCGGTCAATATACTAGCCTGGATTGAGAACTGGTTAACGGGCATAAAACAGAGATAGGGTAAAATGGGTAAATTTCAGGTTGGCAGACAGCTACTAGTGAGCACTGCAATTATCACTGTGTGGGATCCTACTCAAAACATATCTCGATGATTTGCATATCGTCAATAAATGTAATCCTTCCAAGTTTGCATATGAAATAAAACAAGCCGAAAATGTGAATTCTGTGGAAGAGGCAAAGGTCCTTCAAAGAGATTTTGAGAGGCCAAGTGAGTGGGGAAAAATGGCAGTTGGAAGATGGAAAAATGTGATCTAATCCACCTTGGTAGGTCATGCAGAATGTTTCTTAAATGGTGAGAGGCTGAGAAGTGTTGAATTTTAATCGGGCTTCTGATGAAACATTCAGGTACAGTATCAAAAAAGAATGCTGATTGCATGCTGTCATTTATTACTAGAAGAGTTGAGTATGTTATTAAATATGTCTCACTGCAATGATAAGGAACCTTGTTGAGGCAGTACCTGGATTACTATGTGCAATTTTGGTCTCTGAACCTAAGGAATAATGTAGATGTATAGAGCGATTGCAGCGAAATTTCACGGAAATAATTCCTGGGATGGAGGATTGTCCTATGAGGAAAGGTAACATAGCGTGGAAGTTTATCCTCTGGTCCGACAGGGTTTGTGTAGGATGTTTCCCCTGGCTGGTTGTTCTAGAACCAGGGGGCATAATGTCAGAGAAATGGACAGGCCACATAATCCGAGAAGGGGAAGTGTTTTCTTTTCCAATCAAAGGGTGGTGAATCTTTGGAATTATCTGACCAACAGGGCTGTAGAGGTACTGCTGTGGAGCATGTTCAAGACTGAGATCGATTGTTTCCTGCAGATTAAAAATACCAAGCAAATAGTGCAGGGCAATCATGTTCAAGGATCTGACATGATCTCACGGAATGATGGAGGGGGGTTAAAAGGATAAAGGACGTACCCCTGCTCCTGTTACATGTTTTCTAATACGATGGAAGTGTTCATCAGCAGAACTGGGGATGGAGAGAAAATGTGTTTGTAATCCAGCTCAGGTAAACTGGAGAATGGAGTTTGTGAACATACTCAGACATCTGTCAGACAGGGGAGAGGAACTGCTCTATAGTGAATGGAATCAGTGACTGAAACTGAAGACAATGGCTTCAATTTCTTCAAAGTTTAAAGGACAAGAACAATAATACAGTTACACATGTTTTATAGAACAAATAACTGGATAGAGAGACTTATCAGGCACACCAACAATTGCAAGGATGGGATAGATACCTGATAAGAACAAAAAAACTGGGGATGCTGGAAATCCAAAACAAAAACAGAATTACCTGGAAAAACTCAGCAGGTCTGGCAGCATCGGCGGAGAAGAAAAGAGTTGACGTTTCGAGTCCTCATGACCCTTCGACAGAACTTGCGTTCGAGTCCAAGAAAGAGTTGAAATATAAGCTGGTTTAAGGTTTGTGTGTGGGGGGCGGAGAGATAGAGAGACAAAGAGGTGGAGGGGGGTGTGGGGGTGTGTGGTTGTAGGGACAAACAAGCAGTGATAGAAGCAGATCATCAAAAGATGTCAACGACAATAGTACAATAGAACACATAGGTGTTAAAATTAAAGTTGGTGATATTATCTAAACGAATGTGCTAATTAAGAATGGATGGTAGGGCACTCAAGGTATAGCTCTAGTGGGTTTTTTTTATTTTATATATAATGGAAATAGGTGGGAAAAGGAAAATCTTTATAATTTATTGGAAAAAAAGGGGAGGGGGAAACAGAAAGGGGGTGGGGATGGGGGAGGGAGCTTACGACCTAAAGTTGTTGAATTCAATATTCAGTCCGGAAGGCTGTAAAGTGCCTAGTCGGAAGATGAGGTGTTGTTCTTCCAGTTTGTGTTGGGCTTCACTGGAACAATGCAGCAAGCCAAGGACAGACATGTGGGCAAGAGAGCAGGGTGGAGTGTTAAAAAGCGACAGGGAGGTTTGGGTCATTCTTGCGGACAGACCGCAGGTGTTCTGCAAAGCGGTCGCCCAGTTTACGTTTGGTCTCTCCAATGTAGAGGAGACCACATTGGGAGCAACGGATGCAGTAGACTAAGTTGGGGGAAATGCAAGTGAAATGCTGCTTCACTTGAAAGGAGTGTTTGGGTCCTTGGACGGTGAGGAGAGAGGAAGTGAAGGGGCAGGTATTGCATTTTTTGCGTGGGCATGGGGTGGTGCCATAGGAGGGGGTTGAGGAGTAGGGGGTGATGGAGGAGTGGCCCAGGGTGTCCCGGAGGGAGCGATCCCTACGGAATGCCGATAAGGGGGGTGAAGGGAAGATGGGTTTGGTGGTGGCATCATGCTGGAGTTGGCAGAAATGGCGGAGGATGATCCTTTGAATGCGGAGGCTGGTGGGGTGATAAGTGAGGACAAGGGGGACCCTATCATGTTTCTGGGAGGGAGGAGAAGGCGTGGGGGCGGATGCACGGGAGATGGGCCGGACACGGTTGAGGGCCCTGTCAACGACCGTGGGTGGAAAACCTCGGTTAAGGAAGAAGGAGGACATTTCAGAGGAACTGTTTTTGAATGTAGCATCATCGGAACAGATGCGACGGAGGCGAAGGAATTGAGAGAATGGGATGGAGTCCTTACAGGAAGCAGGGTGTGAGGAGCTGTAGTCGAGATAGCTGTGGGAGTCGGTGGGTTTGTAATGGATATTGGTGGACAGTCTATCACCAGAGATTGAGACAGAGAGGTCAAGGAAGGGAAGGGAAGTGTCAGAGATGGACCACGTGAAAATGATGGAGGGGTGGAGATCGGAAGCAAAATTAATAAATTTTTCCAAGTCCTGACGAGAGCATGAAGCGGCACCGAAGTAATCATCGATGTACCGGAGAAAGAGTTGTGGAAGGGGGCCGGAGTAGGACTGCAACAAGGAATGTTCCACATACCCCATAAAGAGACAGGCATAGCTGGGGCCCATGCGGGTACCCATAGCCACACCTTTTATTTGGAGGAAGTGAGAGGAGTTGAAGGAGAAAATGTTCAGTGTGAGAACTAGTTCAGCCAGACGGAGGAGAGTAGTGGTGTATGGGGATTGTTCGGGCCTCTGTTCGAGGAAGAAGCTAAGGGCCCTCAGAACATCTTGGTGGGGGATGGAGGTGTAGAGGGATTGGACGTCCATGGTGAAGAGTAAGCGGTTGGGGCCAAGGAACTGGAAATTGTTGATGTGACGTAAGGTGTCAGAGGAATCACGGATGTAGGTGGGAAGGGACTGGACAAGGGGAGAGAGAAGGGAGTCAAGATAACGAGAAATGAGTTCTGTGGGGCAGGAGCAAGCTGAGACGATCGGTCTACCGGGGCAGTTCTGTTTGTGGATTTTGGGTAGGAGATAGAAGCGGGCCGTCCGAGGTTGGGCGACTATCAGGTTGGAAGCTGTGGGAGGGAGATCCCCAGAGGAGATGAGGTCACTGACAGTCCTGGAAACAATGGCTTGATGTTCAGTGGTGGGGTCATCGTCCAGGGAGAGGTAGGAGGAAGTGTCTGCGAGTTGACGCTCAGCCTCCGCGAGGTAGAGGTCAGTGCGCCAGACAACAACAGCACCACCCTTGTCAGCGGGTTTGATGACAATGTCAGGCTTGGACCTGAGAGAATGGAGTGCAGTAAGTTCAGAGAGAGACAGGCTAGAATGGGTGAGAGGAGCAGAGAAATTGAGACGACTAATGTCGCGCCGACAGTTCTCAATGAAAAGATCGAGAGAAGGTAAGAATCCAGAGGGAGGGGTCCAGGTGGAGGGAGAATATTGGAGATGGGTAAAAGGATCCGTTGAACTGGGAGAGGACTCCTGCCCAAAGAAGTGAGCCCGGAGACGAAGACGGCGGAAGAAGAGTTCACTATCATGCCGAGCCCTACATTCATTGAGGTGAGGGTGTAAGGGTATGAAACTAAGTCCTTTGCGGAGCACTGAACGTTCAGCATCGGAGAGGGGAAGGTCAGGGGGTATAGTGAATACACGGCTGGGGTTGGGATTGGAAGAAAGGGTGGGGACGGAGGAACAGGCAGGGGTGGGGGGTCCTAGATGGGTGTTGGTGTCGATGAGTTGTTGTAGCTTGCGTTCCTTAGCACTTGAGACAGAAAATTATACAGATTTAAACAGAGGCAAACAGAGGCAAACAGAGTTAAACAGAGGCAGACAGAGTTAAACAGAGTGAAACAGAGGCAAACAGAGTTAAAGAGAGTTACGCAGAGGCAAACGGAGTTAAACAGAGTTAAACAGAGGCAAACAGAGTTAAACAGAGTTAAACAGAGTTAGACAGGCTGAAACATAGTTAGACAGAGGCAAACAAAGTTAAACAGAATTAAACAGAGTCAAACAGAGTTACACAGAGTTAAACAAAGGCTAAAAGAGTTAAACACAGTTAAACAGAGGAAAACAGAGTTGAACAGAGGCAAACAGAGGTAAAGAGAATTAAACAGAGGCAAATAGAGTTAAAAAGAGTTAAACAGAGGCAAACATATTTAAACAGAGTTAAACAGGCTGAAACATAGTTAGACAGAGGCAAACAAAGTTAAACAGAACTAAACAGATTTAAACAGAGGCAAACAGAGGCAAACAGAGTTAAACAGAGGCAGACAGAGTTAAACAGAGTGAAACAGAGGAAAACTGAGTTAAACAGAGTTAAACAGAGGCAAACAGAGTTAAACAGAGTTAAACAGAGTTAAAAACAAAAAAACTGCGGATGCTGGAAATCCAAAACAAAAACAGAATTACCTGGAAAAACTCAGCAGGTCTGGCAGCATCGGCGGAGAAGAAAAGAGTTGACGTTTCGAGTCCTCATGACCCTTCGACAGAACTTGAGTTCGAGTCCAGGAAAGAGCTGAAATATAAGCTGGTTTAAGGTGTGTGTGTGGGGGGCGGAGAGATAGAGAGACAGAGAGGTGGAGGGGGTTGGTGTGGTTGTAGCGACAAACAAGCAGTGATAGAAGCAGAATATCAAAAGATGTCAACAACAATAGTACAATAGAACACATAGGTGTTAAAGATAAAGTTGGTGATATTATCTAAACGAATGTGCTAATTAAGAATGGATGGTAGGGCACTCAAGGTATAGCTCTAGTGGGTTTTTTTTTTTTTATTTTATATAATGGAAATAGGTGGGGAAAGGAAAATCTTTATAATTTATTGGGAAAAAAAAAAAAGAGAAGGGGGAAACAGAAAGGGGGTGGGGATGGGGGAGGGGACTCACGACCTAAAGTTGTTGAATTCAATATTCAGTCCCGAAGGCTGTAAAGTGCCCTAGTCGGAAGATGAGGTGTTGTTCCTCCAGTTTGCGTTGGGCTTCACAGGAACAATGCAGCAAGCCAAGGACAGACATGTGGGCAAGAGAGCAGGGTGGAGTGTTAAAATGGCAAGCGACAGGGAGGTTTGGGTCATTCTTGCGGACAGACCGCAGGTGTTCTGCAAAGCGGTCGCCCAGTTTACGTTTGGTCTCTCCAATGTAGAGGAGACCACATTGGGAGCAACGAATGCAGTAGACTAAGTTGGGGGAAATGCAAGTGAAATGCTGCTTCACTTGAAAGGAGTGTTTGGGTCCTTGGACGGTGAGGAGAGAGGAAGTGAAGGGGCAGGTGTTGCATCTTTTGCGTGGGCAAGGGGTTGTGCCATAGGAGGGGGTTGAGGAGTAGGGGGTGATGGAGGAGTGGACCAGGGTGTCCCGGAGGGAGCGATCCCTACGGAATGCCGATAAGGGGGGTGAAGGGAAGATGTGTTTGGTAGTGGCATCATGCTGGAGTTGGCGGAAATGGCGGAGGATGATCCTTTGAATGCGGAGGCTGGTGGGGTGATAAGTGAGGACAAGGGGGACCCTATCATGTTTCTGGGAGGGAGGAGAAGGAGTGAGGGCGGATGCGCGGGAGATGGGCCGGACACGGTTGAGGGCCCTGTCAACGACCGTGGGTGGAAAACCTCGGTTAAGGAAGAAGGAGGACATGTCAGAGGAACTGTTTTTGAATGTAGCATCATCGGAACAGATGCGACGGAGGCGAAGGAACTGAGAGAATGGGATGGAGTCCTTACAGGAAGTGGGGTGTGAGGAGCTGTAGTCGAGATAGCTGTGGGTGTCGGTGGGTTTGTAATGGATATTGGTGGACAGTCTATCACCAGAGATTGAGACAGAGAGGTCAAGGAAGGGAAGGGAAGTGTCAGAGATGGACCACGTGAAAATGATGGAGGGGTGGAGATTGGAAGCAAAATTAATAAATTTTTCCAAGTCCTGACGAGAGCATGAAGCAGCACCGAAATAATCATCGATGTACCGGAGAAAGAGTTGTGGAAGGGGGCCGGAGTAGGACTGCAACAAGGAATGTTCCACATACCCCATAAAGAGACAGGCATAGCTGGGGCCCATGCGGGTACCCATAGCCACACCTTTTATTTGGAGGAAGTGAGAGGAGTTGAAGGAGAAATTGTTCAGCGTGAGAACAAGTTCAGCCAGACGGAGGAGAGTAGTGGTGGATGGGGATTGTTCGGGCCTCTGTTCGAGGAAGAAGCTAAGGGCCCTCAGACCATCCTGGTGGGGGATGGAGGTGTAGAGGGATTGGACGTCCATGGTGAAGAGGAAGCGGTAGGGGCCAGGGAACTGGAAATTGTTGATGTGACGTAAGGTGTCAGAGGAATCACGGATGTAGGTGGGAAGGGACTGGACAAGGGGAGAGAGAAGGGAGTCAAGATAACGAGAAATGAGTTCTGTGGGGCAGGAGCAAGCTGAGACGATCGGTCTACCGGGGCAGTTCTGTTTGTGGATTTTGGGTAGGAGATAGAAGCGGGCCGTCCGAGGTTGGGCGACTATCAGGTTGGAAGCTGTGGGAGGGAGATCCCCAGAGGAGATGAGGTCAGTGACAGTCCTGGAAACAATGGCTTGATGTTCAGTGGTGGGGTCATGGTCCAGGGAGAGGTAGGAGGAAGTGTCTGCGAGTTGACGCTCAGCCTCCGCGTGGTAGAGGTCAGTGCGCCAGACAACAACAGCACCACCCTTGTCAGCAGGTTTGATGACAATGTCAGGGTTGGACCTGAGAGAATGGAGTGCAGTAAGTTCAGAGAGAGACAGGTTAGAATGGGTGAGAGGAGCAGAGAAATTGAGACGACTAATGTCGCGCCGACAGTTCTCAATGAAAAGATCGAGAGAAGGTAAGAATCCAGAGGGAGGGGTCCAGGTGGAGGGAGAATATTGAAGATGGGTAAAAGGATCCGTTGAACTGGGAGAGGACTCCTGCCCAAAGAAGTGAGCCCGGAGACGAAGACGGCGGAAGAAGAGTTTGGCATCATGCTGAGCCCGAAATTCATTGAGGTGAGGGCGTAAGGGTATGAAACTAAGTCCTTTGCTGAGCACTGAACGTTCAGCATCGGAGAGGGGAAGGTCAGGGGGTATAGTGAATACACGGCTGGGGTTGGGATTGGAAGATGGGGTGGGGACGGAGGAACAGGCAGGGGTGGAGGGTCCTAGATGGGTGTTGGTGTCGATGAGTTGTTGGAGCTTGCGTTCCTTAGCACTTGAGAGAAAGAGAAAAAGTTTCTTGTTGAGGCGTCGGATGAGCCGAAGGATAAAATGAAACTGGGGGCACGCGCAGCTTTGAAAAAGGGTACGGCGGTGCTGCTGGAGGGAGAGGTCGAGTGTGTTCATATGGTGGCGCATGGCACTGAGAGTGGATCTCAGAATGTGACGGGAACAGCAGTCCAAGAAACGTTTTATGTCCCGGAGATACCTGTAATCTTCCGACTAGGGACTTTACAGCCTTCTGGACTGAATATTGAATTCAACAACTTTAGGTCGTGAGCTCCCTCCCCCATCCCCACCCCCTTTCTGTTTCCCCCTTCTTTTTTTTTCCAATAAATTATAAAGATTTTCCTTTTCCCACCTATTTCCATTATTAAAAAAAACCCACTAGAGCTATACCTTGAGTGCCCTACCATCCATTCTTAATTAGCACATTCGTTTAGATAATATCACCAACTTTATCTTTAACACCTATGTGTTCTATTGTACTATTGTTGTTGACATCTTTTGATATTCTGCTTCTATCACTGCTTGTTTGTCGCTACAACCACACCAACCCCCTCCACCTCTCTGTCTCTCTATCTCTCCGCCCCCCACACACACACCTTAAACCAGCTTATATTTCAGCTCTTTCCTGGACTCGAACTCAAGTTCTGTCGAAGGGTCATGAGGACTCGAAACGTCAACTCTTTTCTTCTCCGCCGATGCTGCCAGACCTGCTGAGTTTTTCCAGGTAATTCTGTTTTTGTTTTGGATTTCCAGCATCCGCAGTTTTTTTGTTTTTATCTCTGTGTTTAATTGACTGCCACTGCTCTTCAAGAAATGCCTACCTCCTTGAAGAAGTTCTGTTCCTCTCTGCGACAAGATTTCCGGATTTCTCTGTTGCCTTGTTCACCTTCATTGCTTTCCATTTCTCTCCTAGTGTTTGACAAGGTGTTTACTAAAACCCGCTTTCACAGTCATATCTCCTTTCTCAGTGACTGTCTCCGTCTCCGACTTACCCCACATGGATTTCAACTGAAATTCCACCCCTCATGTTTCGAACCCACCCAGGATTACAGGTATCTCCGGGACATAAAACGTTTCTCGGACTGCTGTTCCCGTCACATTCTGAGATCCACTCTCAGTGCCATGCGCCGCCATATGAACACACTCGACCTCTCCCTCCAGCAGCACCGCCGTACCCTTTTTCAAAGCTGCGCGTGCCCCCAGTTTCATTTTATTCTTCGTCTCATCCGACGCCTCAACAAGAAACTTTTTCTCTTGCTCTCAAGTGCTAAGGAACGCAAGCTCCAACAACTCATCGACACCAACACCCATCTAGGACCCTCCACCCCTGCCTGTCCCTCCGTCCCCACCCCTTCTTCCAATCCCAGCCCCAGCCGTGTATTCACTATACCCCCTGACCTTCCCCTCTCCGATGCTGAACGTTCAGTGCTCAGCAAAGGACTTAGTTTCATACCCTTACGCCCTCACCTCAATGAATTTCGGGCTCGGCATAATACTGAACTCTTCTTCCGCCGTCTTCGTCTCCGGGCTCACTTCTTTGGGCAGGAGTCCTCTCCCAGTTCAACGGATCCTTTTACCCATCTCAATATTCTCCCTCCACCTGGACCCCTCCCTCTGGATTCTTACCTTCTCTCGATCTTTTCATTGAGAACTGTCGGCGCGACATTAGTCGTCTCAATTTCTCTGCTCCTCTCACCCATTCTAACCTGTCTCTCTCTGAACTTACTGCACTCCATTCTCTCAGGTCCAACCCTGACATTGTCATCAAACCCACTGACAAGGGTGGTGCTGTTGTTGTCTGGCGCACTGACCTCTACCTCGCGGAGGCTGAGCGTCAACTCGCAGACACTTCCTCCTACCTCTCCCTGGACCATGACCCCACCACTGAACATCAAGCCATTGTTTCCAGGACTGTCACTGACCTCATCTCCTCTGGGGATCTCCCACAGCTTCCAACCTGATAGTTGCCCAACCTCGGACGGCCCGCTTCTATCTCCTACCCAAAATCCACAAACAGAACTGCCCCGGTAGACCGATCGTCTCAGCTTGCTCCTGCCCCACAGAACTCATTTCTCGTTATCTTGACTCCCTTCTCTCTCCCCTTGTCCAGTCCCTTCCCACCTACATCCGTGATTCCTCTGACACCTTACGTCACATCAACAATTTCCAGTTCCCTGGCCCCTACCGCTTCCTCTTCACCATGGACGTCCAATCCCTCTACACCTCCATCCCCCACCAGGATGGTCTGAGGGCCCTTAGCTTCTTCCTCGAACAGAGGCCCGAACAATCCCCATCCACCACTACTCTCCTCCGTCTGGCTGAACTTGTTCTCACGCTGAACAATTTCTCCTTCAACTCCTCTCACTTCCTCCAAATAAAAGGTGTGGCTATGGGTACCCGCATGGGCCCCAGCTATGCCTGTCTCTTTATGGGGTATGTGGAACATTCCTTGTTGCAGTCCTACTCCGGCCCCCTTCCACAACTCTTTCTCCGGTACATCGATGATTATTTCGGTGCTGCTTCATGCTCTCGTCAGGACTTGGAAAAATTTATTAATTTTGCTTCCAATCTCCACCCCTCCATCATTTTCACGTGGTCCATCTCTGACACTTCCCTTCCCTTCCTTGACCTCTCTGTCTCAATCTCTGGTGATAGACTGTCCACCAATATCCATTACAAACCCACCGACACCCACAGCTATCTCGACTACAGCTCCTCACACCCCACTTCCTGTAAGGACTCCATCCCATTCTCTCAGTTCCTTCGCCTCCGTCGCATCTGTTCCGATGATGCTACATTCAAAAACAGTTCCTCTGACATGTCCTCCTTCTTCCTTAACCGAGGTTTTCCACCCACGGTCGTTGACAGGGCCCTCAACCGTGTCCGGCCCATCTCCCGCGCATCCGCCCTCACTCCTTCTCCTCCCTCCCAGAAACATGATAGGGTCCCCCTTGTCCTCACTTATCACCCCACCAGCCTCCGCATTCAAAGGATCATCCTCCGCCATTTCCGCCAACTCCAGCATGATGCCACTACCAAACACATCTTCCCTTCACCCCCCTTATCGGCATTCCGTAGGGATCGCTCCCTCCGGGACACCCTGGTCCACTCCTCCATCACCCCCTACTCCTCAACCCCCTCCTATGGCACAACCCCTTGCCCACGCAAAAGATGCAACACCTGCCCCTTCACTTCCTCTCTCCTCACCGTCCAAGGACCCAAACACTCCTTTCAAGTGAAGCAGCATTTCACTTGCATTTCCCCTAACTTAGTCTACTGCATTCGTTGCTCCCAATGTGGTCTCCTCTACATTGGAGAGACCAAACGTAAACTGGGCGACCGCTTTGCAGAACACCTGCGGTCTGTCCGCAAGAATGACCCAAACCTCCCTGTCGCTTGCCATTTTAACACTCCACCCTGCTCTCTTGCCCACATGTCTGTCCTTGGCTTGCTGCATTGTTCCAGTGAAGCCCAACGCAAACTGGAGGAACAACACCTCATCTTCCGACTAGGGACTTTACAGCCTTCCGGACTGAATATTGAATTCAACAACTTTAGGTCGTGAGTCCCCTCCCCCATCCCCACCCCCTTTCTGTTTCCCCCTTCTCTTTTTTTTTTTTCCCAATAAATTATAAAGATTTTCCTTTTCCCACCTATTTCCATTATATAAAATAAAAAAAAAAACCCACTAGAGCTATACCTTGAGTGCCCTACCATCCATTCTTAATTAGCACATTCGTTTAGATAATATCACCAACTTTATCTTTAACACCTATGTGTTCTATTGTACTATTGTTGTTGACATCTTTTGATATTCTGCTTCTATCACTGCTTGTTTGTTGCTACAACCACACCAACCCCCTCCACCTCTCTGTCTCTCTATCTCTCCGCCCCCCACACACACACCTTAAACCAGCTTATATTTCAGCTCTTTCCTGGACTCGAACTCAAGTTCTGTCGAAGGGTCATGAGGACTCGAAACGTCAACTCTTTTCTTCTCCGCCGATGCTGCCAGACCTGCTGAGTTTTTCCAGGTAATTCTGTTTTTGTTTTAAACAGAGTTAGACAGGCTGAAACAGAGTTAGACAGAGGCAAACAAAGTTAAACAGAATTAAACAGAGTCAAACAGAGTTACACAGAGTTAAACAAAGGCATAAAGAGTTAAACACAGTTAAACAGAGGCAAACAGAGTTGAACAGAGGCAAACAGAGGCAAACAGAGTTAAACAGAGTTAAACAGATGCAAGCAGAGGCAAACAGAGTAGAACAGAATTATACAGATTTAAACGGAGGCAAACAGAGGCAAACAGAGTTAAACAGAGGCAGACAGAGTTATACAGAGTTAAACAGAGGCAAACAGAATTAAACAGAGTTAAGCAGAGGCAAACTGAGTTAAACAGAGTTAAACAGAGGCAAACTGAGTTAAACAGAGTTAAACAGAGTTAGACAGGCTGAAACATAGTTAGACAGAGGCAAACAAAGTTAAACATAATTAAACAGAGTCAAACAGAGTTACACAGAGTTAAACAAAGGCAAAAAGAGTTAAGCACAGTTAAACAGAGGCAAACAGAGTTGAACAGAGGCAAACAGAGGTAAAGAGAGTTAAACAGAGGCAAACAGAGTTAAAAAGAGTTAAACAGAGGCAAACAGAGTGAAACAGAGTTAAACAGATTTAAACAGAGTGAAACAGAGTTACTGAGAGGCAAACAGAGTTAAACAGAGTGAAACAGAGGCAAACAGAGTTAAACAGAGGCAGAGTTAAACAGAGTTAAACAGAGGCAAACAGAGTTGAACAGAGGCAAGCAGAGACAAACAGAGTTAATCAGAGTTAAACATAGTTAAATAGAGGCAAACAGAGGCGAAAAGAGTTAAACAGATTTAAACAGAGGCAAACAGAGGCAAACAGGGTTAAACAGAGGCAAACATAGTTTGAAAAACTTAAACAGTGTTAAACAGAGGCAAACAGAGTAAGACAGATTTAAACAGAGTGGAACAGAGTTAGACAGAGGCAATCAGAGTTACACAGATTTAAACAGAGGCAAAACTAGTTAAACAGAGTTAAACAGAAGGAAACAGAGTTAAACAGAGGCAAACAGAGTTACACAGAGGCAAACAGAGTTAAACAGAGTTAAACAGAAGCAAACAGAGTTAAACAGTGTTAAATAGAGGCAAACAGAGTTACACAGAGGCAAACAGAGTTAGACAGAGTTAAACAAAGTTAAGCAGAGGCAAACAGAGTGGAACAGAGTTGAAGAGAGGCAAACAGAGGCATACAGAGTTAAACAGACTTAAACAGAGGCAAACAGTGTTAAACGGAGTTAAACAGGGGCAAAAAGAGGAAAACAGAGTTAGACAGAGGGAAACAGAGTTAAACAGAGTTAAACAGAAGCAAACAGAGTTAAAGAGAGTTAAACAGAGGCAAAGAGAGTTACACAGAGGCAAACAGAGTTTAACAGAGTTAAACAGAAGCAGAGTAAAACAGAGTTAAACAGAGGCAAACAGAGTTACACAGAGTTACACAGAGGCAAACAGAGATAAACAGAGTTAAACAAAGTTAAGCAGAGGCAAACAGAGTTGAACAGATTTCAACAGAGGCAAACAGAGGCATACAGAGTTAAACAGACTTAAACAGAGGCAAACAGAGGCAAACAGAGTGAAACAGAGTTAAACAGATTTAAACAGAGTGAAACAGATTTAGACAGAGGCAAACAGAGTTAAACAGAGTGAAACAGAGGCAAACAGAGTTAAACAGAGGCAGAGTTAAACAGAGTTAAACAGAGTTAAACAGAGGCAAACAGAGTTGAACAGAGGTTAACAGCGGCAATCAGGGGCAATCAGTGTTAAACAGAGTTAAAAAGAGGCAAACAGAGTGAAACAGAGTTAAACAGATTTAAACAGAGTGAAACAGATTTAGTCAGAGGCAAACAGAGTTAAACAGAATGAAACAGAGGCAAACAGAGTTAAACAGAGGCAAGCAGAGGCAAACAGAGTTAATCAGAGTTAAACATAGTAAAATAGAGGCAAACAGAGGCGAAAAGAGTTAAACAGATTTAAACAGAGGCAAACAGAGGCAAACAGGGTTAAACAGAGGCAAACAGAGTTAAACAGTGTTATGCAGATGCAAACAGAGTTAAACAGAGGCAAAAAGAGTTAAACAGACTTAAACAGAGGCAAACAGAGGCAAACAGATTTAAACAGAGTTAAACAGAGGCAAACAACGGCAAACAGAGGCAAACAGAGTTAAACAGAGTTAAACAGATGTAGACAGATGCAAACAGAGTTAAACAGAGGCAAAAAGAGTTAAAAAGAGTTAAACAGAGGCAAACAGAGTGAAACAGAGTTAAACAGATTTAAACAGAGTGAAACAGATTTAGTCAGAGGCAAACAGAGTTAAACAGAATGAAACAGAGGCAAACAGAGTTAAACAGAGGCAGGAGTTAAACAGAGTTAAACAGAGGCAAACAGAGTTGAACAGAGGCAAGCAGAGACAAACAGAGTTAATCAGAGTTAAACATAGTTAAATAGAGGCAAACAGAGGCGAAAAGAGTTAAACAGATTTAAACAGAGGCAAACAGAGGCAAACAGGGTTAAACAGAGGCAAACAGAGTGAAACAGACTGAAACAGAGACAAACAGATGCAAACAGAGTTAAACAGTGTTAAACAGAGGCAAACAGAGTAAGACAGAGTTAAACAGAGTGGAACAGAGTTAGACAGAGGCAATCAGAGTTACACAGAGGTAAACAGAGGCAAAATTAGTTAAACAGAGTTAAACAGAGGGAAACAGAGTAAAACAGAGGCAAACAGAGTTACACAGAGGCAAACAGAGTTAAACAGAAGCAAACAGAGTTAAACAGTGTTAAACAGAGGCAAACAGAGTTAAACAGAGGCAAACAGAGTTAGACAGAGTTAAACAAAGTTAAGCAGAGGCAAACAGAGTGGAACAGTGTTGAAGAGAGGCAAACAGAGGCATACAGAGTTAAACAGACTTAAACAGAGGCAAACAGTGTTAAACGGAGTTAAACAGGGGCAAAAAGAGTTAAACAGAGTTAAACAGAAGCAAACAGAGTTAAACAGAGTTAAACAGAGGCAAAGAGAGTTACACACAGGCAAACAGAGTTTAACAGAGTTAAACAGAAGCAGAGTAAAACAGAGTTAAACAGAGGCAAACAGAGTTACACAGAGTTACACAGAGGCAAACAGAGTTAAACAGAGTTAAACAGTGTTAAACAGAGGCAAACAGAGTTGAACAGAGTTAAACAGAGGCAAACAGAGGCATACAGAGTTAAACAGACTTAAACAGAGGCAAACAGAGGCAAACAGAGTTAAACAGAGTTAAACAGAGGCAAAAAGAGTTAAACAGAGTTAAAAAGAGGCAAACAGAGTTAAACAGAGTTAAACAGATTTAAACAGAGTGAAACAGATTTAGTCAGAGGCAAACAGAGTTAAACAGAATGAAACAGAGGCAAACAGAGTTAAACAGAGGCAAGCAGAGACAAACAGAGTTAATCAGAGTTAAACATAGTTAAATAGAGGCAAACAGAGGCGAAAAGAGTTAAACAGATTTAAACAGAGGCAAACAGAGGCAAACAGGGTTAAACAGAGGCAAACAGAGTTAGACAGTGTTAAACAGAGGCAAACAGAGTTAAACAGAGTGAAACAGATTTAGACAGATGCAAACAGAGTTAAACAGAGGCAATCAGAGGCATACAGGGTTAAACAGAGTTAAACGGAGTTAAACAGAGACAAAAAGAGTGAAACAGAGTTAAACAGAGGCAAACAGAGTTCAACAGAGTTAAACAGAAGCAAACAGGGTTAAACAGAGGCAAACAGAGTTAGACAGAGTTAAACAAAGTTAAGCAGAGGCAAACAGAGTTGAACAGATTTCAACAGAGGCAAACAGAGGCATACAGAGTTAATCAGAATTAAACAGAGGCAAACAGAGGCAAACAGAGTGAAACAGAGTTAAACAGATTTAAACAGAGTGAAACAGAGTTACTGAGAGGCAAACAGAGTTAAACAGAGTGAAACAGAGGCAAACAGAGTTAAACAGAGGCAAACAGAGTTAAACAGAGTTAAACAGAGGCAAACAGAGTTGAACAGAGGCAAGCAGAGACAAACAGAGTTAAACAGAGTTAAAAAGAGGCAAACAGAGTGAAACAGAGTTAAACAGATTTAAACAGAGTGAAACAGATTTAGTCAGAGGCAAACAGAGTTAAACAGAATGAAACAGAGGCAAACAGAGTTAAACAGAGGCAAGCAGAGGCAAACAGAGTTAATCAGAGTTAAACATAGTAAAATAGAGGCAAACAGAGGCGAAAAGAGTTAAACAGATTTAAACAGAGGCAAACAGAGGCAAACAGGGTTAAACAGAGGCAAACAGAGTGAAACAGTGTTAAGCAGATGCAAACAGAGTTAAACAGAGGCAAAAAGAGTTAAACAGACTTAAACAGAGGCAAACAGAGGCAAACAGATTTAAACAGAGTTAAACAGAGGCAAACAACGGCAAACAGAGGCAAACAGAGTTAAACAGAGTTAAACAGAGGCAAACAGAGTTAAACAGAGTGAAACAGATGTAGACAGATGCAAACAGAGTTAAACAGAGGCAAAAAGAGTTAAAAAGAGTTAAACAGAGGCAAACAGAGTGAAACAGAGTTAAACAGATTTAAACAGAGTGAAACAGATTTAGTCAGAGGCAAACAGAGTTAAACAGAATGAAACAGAGGCAAACAGAGTTAAACAGAGGCAGGAGTTAAACAGAGTTAAACAGAGGCAAACAGAGTTGAACAGAGGCAAGCAGAGGCAAACAGAGTTAATCAGAGTTAAACATAGTTAAATAGAGGCAAACAGAGGCGAAAAGAGTTAAACAGATTTAAACAGAGGCAAACAGAGGCAAACAGGGTTAAACAGAGGCAAACATAGTTTGAAAAACTTAAACAGAGACAAACAGAGGCAAACTGAGTTAAACAGTGTTAAACAGAGGCAAACAGAGTAAGACAGAGTTAAACAGAGTGGAACAGAGTTAGACAGAGGCAATCAGAGTTACACAGAGTTAAACAGAGGCAAAATTAGTTAAACAGAGTTAAACAGAGGGAAACAGAGTTAAACAGAGGCAAACAGAGCTAAACAGAGTCAAACAGAGTTAAACAGAAGCAAACAGAGTTAAACAGTGTTAAACAGAGGCAAACAGAGTTACACAGAGGCAAACAGAGTTAGACAGAGTTAAACAAAGTTAAGCAGAGGCAAACAGAGTGGAACAGTGTTGAAGAGAGGCAAACAGAGGCATACAGAGTTAAACAGACTTAAACAGAGGCAAACAGTGTTAAACGGAGTTAAACAGGGGCAAAAAGAGTTAAACAGAGTTAAACAGAAGCAAACAGAGTTAAAGAGAGTTAAACAGAGGCAAAGAGAGTTACACAGAGGCAAACAGAGTTTAACAGAGTTAAACAGAAGCAGAGTAAAACAGAGTTAAACAGAGGCAAACAGAGTTACACAGAGTTACACAGAGGCAAACAGAGTTACACAGAGTTAAACAAAGTTAAGCAGAGGCAAACAGAGTTCAACACAGTTAAACAGAGGCAAACAGAGGCATACAGAGTTAAACAGACTTAAACAGAGGCAAACAGAGGCAAACAGAGTTAAACAGAGTTAAACAGAGGCAGACGGAATTAAACAGAGTTAAACAGAGGCAAACAGAGTGAAACAGAGTTAAACAGATTTAAACAGAGTGGAACAGTGTTAGACAGAGGCAAACAGAGTTAAACAGAGTTAAACAGAGGCAAACAGAGTTAAACAGAGGCAAGCAGAGGCAAACAGAGTTAATCAGAGTTAAACATAGTTAAATAGAGGCAAACAGAGGCGAAAAGAGTTAAACAGATTTAAACAGAGGCAAACAGAGGCAAACAGGGTTAAACAGAGGCAAACAGAGTTAGACAGTGTTAAACAGAGGCAAACAGAGTTAAACAGAGTGAAACAGATGTAGACAGATGCAAACAGAGTTAAACAGAGGCAATCAGAGGCAAACAGGGTTAAACAGAGTTAAACGGAGTTAAACAGAGACAAAAAGAGTTAAACAGAGTTAAACAGAGGCAAACAGAGTTAAACAGAGTTAAACAGAAGCAAACAGAGTTAAACAGAGGCAAACAGAGTTAGACAGAGTTAAACAAAGTTAAGCAGAGGCAAACAGAGTGGAACAGAGTTAAACAGAGGCAAACAGAGGCATACAGAGTTAAACAGACTTAAACAGAGGCAAACAGAGGCAAACAGAGTTTGACAGAGTTAAACAGAGGCAAAAAGAGTTAAACAGAGTTAGACAGAGGGAAACAGAGTTAAACAGAAGCAAACAAAGTTAAAGAGAGTTAAACAGAAGCAAACAGAGTTAAACAGAGTTAAACAGAGGCAAACAGAGTTAAACAGAGTTAAACAGAAGCAAACAGAGTTAAACAGAGTTAAACAGAGGCAAACAGAGTTACACAGAGTTACACAGAGGCAAACAGAGTTAGACAGATTTAAACAAAGTTAAGCAGAGGCAAACAGAGTTGAACAGAGTTAAACGGAGTTAAACAGAGGCAAACAACGGCAAACATAGGCAAACAGAGTTAAACAGAGTTAAACAGAGGCAAACCAAGTTAAAGAGATTTAAACAGAGGCAAACAGAGTTAAACAGTGTTAAAAAGATTTAACCAGATGCAGACTGAGTTAAACAGAGTTAAGCCGAGGCAAACAGATTTAAACAAAGTTAAACTGAAGCAAACTGAGTTAAACAGAGTTAAACAGAGGCAAACAGATTTAAACAGAGTTAAACAGAGTTAGACAGAGTGAAACAGAGTTAGACAGAGGCAAACAGAGTTAAACAACGTGAAACAGAGGCAAACAGACGTTAAACAGACGCAAACAGAGTTAAACAGACTTAAACAGAGGCAAAAAGAATTAAACAGTGTTAAACTGAGTTAAACAGAGTTAAACAGAGCCAAACAGATTTAGACAGAGTTAAAAGAGTGGAACAGAGTTAGACAGAGGAAAACTGAGTTGCACAGAATTAAACAGAGGCAAACAAAGTTAAACAGAGTTAAACAGATTTACACAGAGTGAAACAGAGTTAGTGAGAGGCAAACAGAGTTAAACAGAGTGAAACAGAGGCAAACAGAGTTAAAAAGAGGCAAACAGAGTTATACAGAGTTAAATAGAGGCATACAGTGTTGAACAGAGGCAGGCAGAGGCAAACAGAGTTAATCAGAGTTAAACATAGTAAAATAGAGGCAAACAGAGGTGAAAAGAGTTATCAGATTTAAACAGAGGCAAACAGAGACAAACAGTGTTAAACAGAGGCAAACAGAGTTAAACAGTGTTATGCAGATTCAAACAGAGTTAAACAGAGGCAAACAGAGTCCAACAGACTGAAACAGAGGCAAACAGATGCAAACAGAGTTAAACAGAGTTAAACAGAGGCAAACAACGGCAAACAGAGTTAAACAGAGGCAAACAGAGTTGAACAGAGTTAAACAAAGGCAAACAGAGTTAAACAGAGTTAAACAGAGGCAAACAGAGTTGAACAGAGTTAAACAAAGGCAAACAGAGTTAAACAGAGTTAAACAGAGGCAAACAGAGTTCAACAGAGGCAAACAGAGTTCAACAGAGTTAATCAGATTTAAACAGAGTGAAACAGAGTTAGTCAGAGGCAAACAGAGTTAAACAGAGTGAAACAGAGGCAAACAGAGGCAAACAGAGTTAAACAAAGGCAAACTGAGTTAAACAGAGTTAAATAGAGGCAAACAGAGGCAAAAAGATTTAAACAGATTTAAACAGAGGCAAACAGAGGCAAACAGGGTTAAACAGAGGCAAACAGATGCAAACAGAGTTAAACAGAGGCAAACAGAGTTAACCAGACATAACAGAGGCCAAATGAGTTAAACAGAGTTAAACAGAGCCAAACAGAGTTAAACAGATTAAAACAAATTTAGACAGATGCAAACAGAGTTAATCAGATGCAATCAGTGGCATGCAGAGTAAGCAGAGGCAAACAGAGGAAAACAGAGTTAAACAGAGGCAAAAAGAGTTAAACAGAATTAAACAGAGGGAAACAGAGTTAAACAGAGATAAACAGAAGCAAACAGAGATAAACAGAGTTAAACAGAGGCAAACAGAGTTACACAGAGGCAAACAGAGTTAAACAGATTTTACCAGAGTTAAACAGAGGCAAACAGAGTTGAACAGTGTTAAACAGAGGCAAACACAGGCATACAGAATTTAACAGACTTAAACGGAGGCAAACAGAGGCAAACACAGTTAAACAGAGTTAAACAGAGGCAAACAGATTTACACCGAGTTAAACAGAGGCAAACAGAGTTAAACAGAGTTAAACAGAGGCAAACCGAGTTAAACAGAGTTAAACACAGGCAAACAGAGGCAAACAGAGTTAAACAGAGTTAAACAGATGCAAGCAGAGGCAAACAGAGTTGAACAGAATTATACAGATTTAAACAGAGGCAAACAGAGGCAAACAGAGTTAAACAGAGGCAGACAGAGTTAAACAGAGTTAAACAGAGGCAAACAGAGTTGAACAGTGTTAAACAGAGGCAAACACAGGCATACAGAGTTTAACAGACTTAAACGGAGGCAAACAGAGGCAAACACAGTTAAACAGAGTTAAACAGAGGCAAACAGAGTTAAACAGAGTTAAACACAGGCAAACAGAGGCAAACAGAGTTAAACAGAGTTAAACAGAAGCAAGCAGAGGCAAACAGAGTTGAACAGAATTATACAGATTTAAACAGAGGCAAACAGAGGCAAACAGAGTTAAACAGAGGCAAACAGAGTTAGACAGGATGAAACAGAGTTAGACAGAGACAAACAAATTTAAACAGAATTAAACAGAGTCAAACAGAGTTACACAGAGTTAAACAAAGGTAAACAGAGTTAAACACAGTTAAACAGAATCAAAAACAGTTGAACAGAGACAAACAAGGTAAAGAGAGTTAAACAGAGGCAAATAGAGTTAAAAAGAGGTAAACAGAGGCAAACATAGTTAAACAGAGTTAAACAGAGGCAAACAGAGTTAAACAGAGTTAAACAGAGTTAAACAGAGGCAAACAGAGTTAAACAGAGGCAAACAGAGTTAAACAGATTTAAACAGCGTTAAACAGAGGCTAACAGAGGCAAACAGAGTTAAACAGAGTTAAACAGAGGGAAACAGAGGCAAACAGATTTAGACAGAGTGAAACAGAGGCAAACAGTGGCAAATAGAGTTAAAGAGAGTTAAAGAGAGTTAAACAGAGGCAAACAGAGGCAAACAGAGGCAAACAAAGTTAAACGGAGTTACACAGAGGCTAACAGAGGCAAACACAGTTAAAAAGAGGCAAACAGAGTTAAACAGAGGCAAAAAGAGTTAAACAGAGTTAAACTGAGGGATACAGTGTTAAACAGAGTTAAAAAGAGGCAAACAGAGTTAAACAGAGGAAAACAGAGTTACACAGAGTTAAACAGAGGCAAACAGAGTTGAACGGAGTTTAACAGAGGCAAATAGAGGCAAGCAGAGTTAAACAGACTTAAACAGCGGCAAACAGAGGCAAACAGATTTAAACAGAGATAAACAGAGTTAAACAGAGGCAAACAGAAGCAAAAAGAGGCAAACAGAGTTAAACAGAGTTAAGCAGAGCTTAACAGAGTCAAACCGAGTTAAACAGAGGCAAACAGAGTTAAACAGAGTTAAACAGAGGCAAACTGAGTTAAACATATTTAAACAGAGGCAAACAGAGTTCAACAGAGTGAAACAGAGGCAAACAGAGTAAAACAGAGGCAAACAGAGTTAAACAGAGGCAAAAAGAGTTAAACAGAATTAAACAGAGGGAAACAGAGTTAAACAGAGTTAAACAGAAGCAAACAGAGATAAACAGAGTTAAACAGAGGCAAACAGAGTTACACAGAGGCAAACAGAGTTAAACAGATTTTAACAGAGTTAAACAGAGGCAAACAGAGTTGAACAGTGTTAAACAGAGGCAAACACAGGCATACAGAATTTAACAGACTTAAACGGAGGCAAACAGAGGCAAACACAGTTAAACAGAGTTAAACAGAGGCAAACAGATTTACACCCAGTTAAACAGAGGCAAACAGAGTTAAACAGAGTTAAACAGAGGCAAACCGAGTTAAACAGAGTTAAACACAGGCAAACAGAGGCAAACAGAGTTAAACAGAGTTAAACAGATGCAAGCAGAGGCAAACAGAGTTGAACAGAATTATACAAATTTAAACAGAGGCAAACAGAGGCAAACAGAGTTAAACAGAGGCAGACAGAGTTAAACAGAGTTAATCAGAGGCAAACATAGTTAAAAAGAGTTAAACAGAGGCAAACTGAGTTAAACAGAGTTAAACAGAGGCAAACAGAGTTAAACAGAGTTAAACAGAGTTAGACAGGATGAAACAGAGTTAGACAGAGACAAACAAATTTAAACAGAATTAAACAGAGTCAAACAGAGTTACACAGAGTTAAACAAAGGTAAACAGAGTTAAACAGAGTTAAACAGAGTTAAAAAGAGTTGAACAGAGGCAAACAAAGGTAAAGAGAGTTAAACAGAGGCAAATAGAGTTAAAAAGAGGTAAACAGAGGCAAACATAGTTAAACAGAGTTAAACAGAGGCAAACAGAGTTAAACAGAGTTAAACAGAGGCAAACAGAGTTAAACAGAGGCAAACAGAGTTAAACAGATTTAAACAGCGTTAAACAGAGGCTAACAGAGGCAAACAGAGTTAAACAGAGTTAAACAGAGGGAAACAGAGTTAAACAGACTTAAACAGAGGCAAACAGATTTAGACAGCCTTAAACAGAGGCAAACAGTGACAAATAGAGTTAAAGAGAGTTAAAGAGAATTAAACAGAGGCAAACAGAGGCAAACAGAGGCAAACAAAGTTAAACGGAGTTACACAGAGGCTAACAGAGGCAAACACAGTTAAAAAGAGGCGAACAGAGTTAAACAGAGGCAAAAAGAGTTAAAAAGAGTTAAACTGAGGGATACAGTGTTAAACAGAGTTAAAAAGAGGCAAACAGAGTTAAACAGAGGAAAACAGAGTTACACAGAGTTAAGCAGAGGCAAACAGAGTTGAACGGAGTTTAACAGAGGCAAATAGAGGCAAGCAGAGTTAAACAGAGTTAAACAGAGGCAAACAGAAGCAAAAAGAGGCAAACAGAGTTAAACAGAGTTAAGCAGAGCTTAACAGACTCAAACCGAGTTAAACAGAGTTAAACAGAGGCAAACAGAGTTAAACAGAGCTTAACAGAGGCAAACAGAGTTAAACAGAGTTAAACAGAGGGGATCAGATATAAACACAGTTAAACAGAGGCAAACAGAGTTAAACAGAGGCAAACAGAGTTCAACAGAGTGAAACAGAGGCAAACAGAGTAAAACAGAGGCAAACAGAGTTAAACAGAGGCAAACTGAGTTAAACAGAGTTAAACAGAGGCAAACAGAGTTAAACAGATTGAAACAGAGTGAAACAGATTTAGACAGAGGCAAACAGAGTTAAACAGAGTTAAACAGAGGGGATCAGAGATAAACACAGTTAAACAGAGGCAAACAGAGTTAAACAGACGCAAACAGAGTTGAAAAGAGTTAAACAGAGGCAAAAGAGTTAAACAGAGGCAAACAGAGTTAAACAGAGGCAACCAGAGTTAAACAAAGTTAAACAGAGGGAAACAGATTTAAACAGAGTTAAACAGAGGCAAACAGAGTTAAACAGAGGCAAACAGAGTTAAACAGAGGCAAACAGAGTTACACAGAGTTAAACAGAGTTAAACAGAGGCAAACAGAGGCAAACAGAAATCAACAGAGTTAAACAGAGGGAAAAAGATTTAAACAGAGTTAAACAAAAGGAAACAGAGTTAAAAAGAGTTAAGCAGAGGCAAACAAAGTTAAACAGATTTAAACAGAGGGAAACTGAGTTAAACAGAGTTAAATAGAGTTAAACAAAGGGAAACAGAGTTAAACAGACTTAAACAGAGGCAAACAAGGGCAAACAGATTTAGACAGACTTAAACAGAGGCAAACAGTGGCAAATAGAGTTAAAGAGAGTTAAGCAGAGTTAAACAGAGGCAAAGAGAGGCAAACAGAGTTAAACAAAGTTAAACAGAGGGAAACAGATTTTAACAGAGTAAAACAGAGGCAAACAGAGTTAAACAGAGGCAAACAGAGTTAAACAGACTTAAACAGAGGCAGACAGAGTCAAAAGGAGTTGAACCGAGTTAAACACAGGCAGACAGAGGCAGACAGAGGCAAACAGAGTTACACAGAGTTAATCAGTGACAAACGGAGTTAAACAGAGTTAAACAGAGTTAGACAGGGTGAAACAGTGTTAGACAGAGGCAAACAGAGTTAAACAGAGTTAAACAGAGGCAAACAGAGTTAAACAGCGTTAAACAGAGGCAGACACAGTTACACAGAGTTTAACAGAGGCAAACAGAGCTAAACAGAGTTAAACAGATGCAAACAGAGTTGAACAGAGTTCAACTGAGTTAAAAGGAGTGAATCAGAGTTAGACAGAGGCAAACATTCTGAAACAGAGTTAAACAGAGGCAAACGGAGGCAACCCCTAGCCCTAACCCTAACCCTAGCCCTAACACTAAACCTAACCCTAACCCTAGCACTAGACCTAACCCTCGCTGTAATCCTAAACCTAAAATTGACCCTAGCCCTAGCCCTAACCTTAGCCCTAACCCTAACTCTAACCCTAGCACTGGCCCAAACCCTAGCCCTAACTCTAAACCTAAACCTAACCATAGCCCTAGCGCTAACCCTAACCCTAACAATAGACCTAACCCTAACCCTAACCCTAATGCTAACCCCTAACCCTAACCCTAACCCTAACACTAACCCTAACCCATAACACTAACACTAAACTTAACCCTAACCCTAACCCTAACCTTAATGCTAACCTTAACCCTAACCCTAACCCTAACCCTAATGCCCTAACGCTAACCCTAACCCTAAATCTCATCCTAACCCTAACCCTAATACCCTAACCCTAACCATAATCCTAACCGTCACCCTAACCCTAACCCTAACCCTAACCCTAACCCATCCCTCAACCCTAACCCAAATCATGTTCTGTCAAAGTGTCAGGAGGATGCGAAACGTCAATTCTTTTCTTCTCCGCCGATGCTGCCTGACCTGCTGAGTTTTTCCAGATAATTCTGTTGTTGTTTTTGTTTTGGATTTCCAGCAGCCGCAGTTTTTTTGTTTTTAAGCAGAGGCAAACAGACTTAAGCAGAGGCAAACTGAGTTAAACATAGGCAAACAGAGTTAAACAGATGCAAACTGTGTTAGACAGAGGCAAACATAGTTAAACAGAGTTAAACAGATGCAAACAGAGATAAACAGATTTAAACAGCGTTAAACAGAGGCAAACAGAGGCAAACAGAGTTAAACAGAGTTAAACAGAGTTAAACAGAGGGAAACAGAGTTAAACAGACTTAAACAGAGGCAAACAGATTTAGACAGACTTAAACAGAGGCAAACAGTGACAAATAGAGTTAAAGAGAGTTAAAGAGAGTTAAACAGAGGCAAACAGAGGCAAACAGAGGCAAACAAAGTTAAACGGAGTTACACAGAGGCTAACAGAGGCAAACACAGTTAAAAAGAGGCAAACAGAGTTAAACAGAGGCAAAAAGAGTTAAACAGAGTTAAACTGAGGGAAACAGTGTTAAACAGAGTTAAAAAGAGGCAAACAGAGTTAAACAGAGGAAAACAGAGTTACGCAGAGTTAAACAGAGGCAAAGAGAGTTGAACGGAGTTTAACAGAGGCAAATAGAGGCAAGCAGAGTTAAACAGACATAAACAGAGGCAAACAGATTTAAACAGAGTTAAACAGAGTTAAACAGAGGCAAACAGAAGCAAAAAGAGGCAAACAGAGTTAAACAGAGTTAAACAGAGCTTAACAGAGTCAAACCGAGTTAAAGAGAGGTAAACAGAGGCAAACTGAGTTAAACAGAGTTAAACAGAGGCAAACAGAGTTAAACAGAGGCAAGCAGAGTTAAACAGAGGCAACGAGCGTTAAACAAAGTTAAACAGAGGGAAACAGATTTAAACAGAGTTAAACAGAGGCAAACAGAGTTAAACAGAGGCAAACAGAGTTACACAGAGTTAAACAGAGGCAAACAGAAATCAACAGAGTTAAACAGAGGCAAAAATATTTAAACAGAGTTAAACAAAAAGAAACAGAGTTAAACAGAGTTAAGCAGAGGCAAACAAAGTTAAACAGAGTTAAACAGAGGGAAACAGAGTTAAACAGAGTTAAATAGAGTTAAACAGAGGGAAACAGTGTTAAACAGACTTAAACAGAGGCAAACAGGGGCAAACAGATTTAGACAGACTTAAACAGAGGCAAACAGTGGCAAATAGAGGTAAAGCGAGTTAAGCAGAGTTAAACAGAGGCAAAGAGAGGCAAACGGAGGCAAACAGAGTTAAACAAAGTTAAACAGAGGGAAACAGATTTTAACAGAGTTAAACTGAGGCAAACAGAGTTAAACAGAGTTAAACAGATGCAAACAGAGTTGAACAGAGTTCAACTGAGTTAAAAGGAGTGAAACAGAGTTAGACAGAGGCTAACAGACTGAAACAGAGTTAAACAGAGGCAAATGGAGGCAAACACTAGCCCTAGCCCTATCCCTAGCCCTAACACTAAACCTAAACCTAACCCTAGCACTAGACCTAACCCTCGCTCTAATCCTAAACCTAAAATTGATCCTAGCCCTAGCCCTAACCCTAGCCCTAACCCTTAAATCTAACCCTAGCACTAGCCCAAACCCTAGCCCTAACTCTAAACCTAAACCTAACCATAGCCCTAGCGCTAACCCTAGCCCTAACAATAGCCCTAACCCTAACCCTAATCCTAACCCCTAACCCTAACCCTAACCCTAACACTAACCCTAACCCCTAACGCTAACCCTAACCTTAACCCTAACCCTAAACTTAATGCTAACCTTAACCCTAACCCTAACCCTAACCCTAATGCCCTAACCCTAACCCTAACCCTAATCCTCATCCTAACCCTAACCCTAATACCCTAGCCCTAACCATAATCCTAACCGCCACCCTAAACCTAACCCTAACCCTAACCCTAACACATCCCTAACCCCTAACCCAACTCAAGTTCTGTCAAAGTGTCAGGAGGATAGGAAACGTCAATCCTTTTCTTCTCCGCCGATGCTGCCAGACCAGCTGAGTTTTTCCAGATAATTCTGTTTTTGTTTTTATTTTGGATTTCCAGCAGCCACAATTTTTTTGTTTTTAAACAGAGGCAAACAGAGTTAAACAGAGTTAAACAGAGGCAAACAGAGTTAGACAGAGGCAAGCATAGTTAAACAGAGTTAAACAGATGCAAACAGAGATAAACACAGTTAAACAGTTTCAAACAGAGATAACCAGAGTTAATCAGAGGAAAACAGAGTTATACAGTGTTAAACAAAGTTAAACAGAGGCAAACAGAGTTGAAAAGAGTTAAACAGATGCAAACAGAGTTGAACAGAGTTCAATTGAGTTAAAAGGAGTGAAAAAGAGTTAGACAGAGGCAAACAGACTGAAACAGAGTTAAACAGAGGCAAACGGAGGCAAACCCTAGCCCTAGCCCTAACCCTAGCCCTAACGCTAAACCTAACCCTACCCCTAGCACTAGACCTAACCCTCGGTCTAATCCTAAACCTAAAATTGACCCTAGCCCTAGCCCTAACCCTAGCCCTAACCCTAAATCTAACCCTAGCACTAGCCCAAACCCTAGCCCTAACTCTAAACCTAAACCTAACCATAGCCCTAGCGCTAACCCTAGACCAAACAACAGCCCTAACCCTAACCCTAACCCTAATCCTAACCCCTAACCCTAACCCTAACCCTAACACTAAACCTAACCCCTAACCCTAACCCTAACCTTAACCCTAACCCTAACCCTAACCTTAATGCTAACCTTAATCCTAAACCTAACCCTAACCCTAATGCCCTAACCCTAACCCTAACCCTAATCCTCATCCTTACCCTAACCCTAATACCCTAACCCTAACCATAATCCTAACCGTCACCCTAACCGTCACCCTAACCCTAACCCTAACACATCCCTAACCCCTAACCCAACTCAAGTTCTGTCAAAGTGTCAGGAGGATACGAAACGTCAATTATTTTCTTCTCCGCCGATGCTGCCAGACCTGCTGAGTTTTTCCAGATAATTCTGTTTTTGTTTTTGTTTTGGATTTCCAGCAGCCGCAGTTTTTTTGTTTTTAAACAGAGGCAGAGTTAAACAGAGTTAAACAGAGGCAAACAGAGTTAGACAGAGGCAAGCATAGTTAAACAGAGTTAAACAGATGCAAACAGAGATAAACACAGTTAAACAGATGCAAACAGAGTTGAACAGAGTTGAACAGAGTTCAACTGAGTTAAAAGGAGTGAAACAGAGTTAGACAGAGGCTAACAGACTGAAAGAGAGTTAAACAGAGGCAAATGGAGGCAAACCCTAGCCCTAGCCCTAACCCTAGCCCTAACACTAAACCTAAACCTAACCCTAGCACTAGACCTAACCCTCGCTCTAATCCTAAAGCTAAAATTGATCCTAGCCCTAGCCCTAACCCTAGCCCTCACCCTAAATCTAACCCTAGCACTAGCCCAAACCCTAGCCCTAACTCTAAACCTAAACCGAACCATAGCCCTAGCGCTAACCCTAGCCCTAACAATAGCCCTAACCCTAACCCTAACCCTAATCCTAACCCCTAACCCTAACCCAAAACCTAACACTAACCCTAACCCCTAACCCTAACCCTAACCTTAACCCTAACCCTAACCCTAAACTTAATGCTAACCTTAATCCTAAACCTAACCCTAACCCTAATGCCCTAATCCTAACCCTAACCCTAATCCTCATCCTAACCCTAACCCTAATACCCTAACCCTAACCATAATCCTAACCGCCACCCTAAACCTAACCCTAACCCTAACCCTAACACATCCCTAACCCCTAAGCCAACTCAAGTTCTGTCAAAGTGTCAGGAGGATACGAAACGTCAATCCTTTTCTTCTCCGCCGATGCTGCCAGACCTGCTGAGTTTTTCCAGATAATTCTGTTTTTGTTTTTGTTTTGGATTTCCAGCAGCCACAATTTTTTTGTTTTTAAACAGAGGCAAACAGAGTTAAACCGAGTTAAACAGAGGCAAACAGAGTTAGACAGAGGCAAGCATAGTTAAACAGAGTTAAACAGATGCAAACAGAGATAAACTCAGTTAAACAGTTTCAAACAGAAATAACCAGAGTTAATCAGAGGAAAACAGAGTTAAACAGTGTTAAACAAAGTTAAACAGAGGCAAACAGAGTTGAAAAGAGTTAAACAGATGCAAACAGAGTTGAACAGAGTTCAACTGAGTTAAAAGGAGTGAAACAGAGTTAGACAGAGGCAAACAGACTGAAACAGAGTTAAACAGAGGCAAACGGAGGCAAACCCTAGCCCTAGCCCTAACCCTAGCCCTAACGCTAAACCTAACCCTACCCCTAGCACTAGACCTAAACCTCGGTCTAATCCTAAACCGAAAATTGACCCTAGCCCTAGCCCTAACCCTAGCCCTAACCCTAAATCTAACCCTAGCACTAGCTCAAACCCTAGCCCTAACTCTAAACCTAAACCTAACCATAGCCGTAGCGCTAACCCTAGACCAAACAATAGCCCTAACCCTATCCCTAACCCTAATCCTAACCCTAACCCTAACCCTAACACTAACCCTAACCCCTAACCCTAACCCTTTCCTTAACCCTAATGCCCAAACCCTAACCCTAACCCTAATCCTCATCCTAACCCTAACCCTAATACCCTAACCCTAACCATAATCCTAACCGCCACCCTAAACCTAACCCTAACCCTAACCCTACCACATCCCTAACCCCTAACCCAACTCAAGTTCTGTCAAAGTGTCAGGAGGATACGAAACATCAATCCTTTTCTTCTCCGCCGATGCTGCCAGACCTGCTGAGTTTTTCCAGATAATTCTGTTTTTGTTTTTGTTTTGGATTTCCAGCAGCCACAATTTTTTTGTTTTTAAACAGAGGCAAACAGAGTTAAACAGAGTTAAACAGAGGCAAACAGAGTTAGACAGAGGCAAGCATAGTTAAACAGAGTTAAGCAGATGCAAACAGAGATAAACACAGTTAAACAGAGGCAAACAGAGCTAAACAAAGTTAATCAGAGGCAAACAGAGTTAAACAGTCTTAAACAAAGTTAAACAGAGGCAAACAGAGTTAAACAGAGGCAAACAGAGTTACACAGAGTTAAACAGAGGCAAACAGAGTTAAACAGAGTTAAACAGAGGCAAACAGAAATCAACAGAGTTAAACAGAGGCAAAAAGATTTAAACAGAGTTAAACAAAAGGAAACAGAGTTAAACAGAGTTAAGCAGAGGCAAACAAAGTTAAAAAGAGTTAAACAGAGGGAAACAGAGTTAAACAGAGTTAAACAGATGCAAACAGAGATAAACACAGTTAAACAGATTCAAACAGAGATAACCAGAGTTAATCAGAGGAAAACAGAGTTAAACAGTGTTAAACAAAGTTAAACAGAGTCAAACAGAGTTGAAAAGAGTTAAACAGATGCAAACAGAGTTGAACAGAGTTCAACTGAGTTAAAAGGAGTGAAACAGAGTTAGACAGAGGCAAACAGACTGAAACAGAGTTAAACAGAGGCAAACGGAGGCAAACCCTAGCCCTAGCCCTAACCCTAGCCCTAACGCTAAACCTAACCCTACCCCTAGCACTAGACCTAACCCTCGGTCTAATCCTAAACCTAAAATTGACCCTAGCCCTAGCTCTAACCCTAGCCCTAACCCTAAATCTAACCCCAGCACTAGCCCAAACCCTAGCCCTAACTCTAAACCTAAACCTAACCACAGCCCTAGCGCTAACCCTAGACCAAACAACAGCACTAACCCTAACCCTAACACTAATCCTAACCCCTAACCCTAACCCTAACCCTAACACTAACCCTAACCCCTAACCCTAACCCTAACCTTAATGCTAACCTTAACCCTAACCCTAACCCTAACCCTAATGCCCTAACCCTAACCCTAACCCTAATCCTCATCCTTACCCTAACCCTAATACCCTAACCCTAACCATAATCCTAACCGTCACCCTAACCATAACCCTAACCCTAAACCTAACCCATCCCTAACCCCTTACCCAACTCAAGTTCTGTCAAAGTGTCAGGAGTATACGAAACGTCAATTATTTTCTTCTCCGCCGATGCTGCCAGACCTGATGAGTTTTTCCAGATAATTCTGTTTTTGTTTTTGTTTTGGATTTCCAGCAGCCGCAGTTTTTTTGTTTTTAAACAGAGGCAGAGTTAAACAGAGTTAAACAGATGCAAACAGAGATAAACACAGTTAAACAGAGGCAAACAGAGCTAAACAAAGTTAATCAGAGGTAAACAGAGTTAAACAGTGTTAAACAAAGTTAAACAGAGGCAAGCATAGTTAAACATAGTTAATCAGAGGCAAACAGAGTTACACAGAGTTAAACAGAGGCAAACTGCGTTAAACAGAGGCAAACAGAGTTAAACAGAGGCAAACAGAGTTAAACAGAGGCAACCAGCGTTAAACAAAGTTAAACAGATGGAAACAGATTTAAACAGAGTTAGACAGAGGCAAACAGAGTTAAACAGAGGCAAACAGAGTTACACAGAGTTAAACAGAGGCAAACAGAGTTAAACAGAGTTAAACAGAGGCAAACAGAAATCAACAGAGTTAAACAGAGGCAAAAAGATTAAACAGAGTTAAACAAAAAGAAACAGAGTTAAACAGAGTTAAGCAGAGGCAAACAGAGTTAAACAGAGGGAAACAGAGTTAAACAGAGTTAAATAGAGTTAAACAGAGGGAAACAGAGTTAAACAGACTTAAACAGAGGCAAACAGGGGCAAACAGATTTAGACAGAATTAAACAGAGGCAAACAGTGGCAAATAGAGGTAAAGAGAGTTAAGCAGAGTTAAACAGAGGCAAAGAGAGGCAAAAAGAGGCAAACAGAGTTAAACAAAGTTAAACAGAGGGAAACAGATTTGAACAGAGTTAATCAGAGGCAAACAGAGTTAAAATGAGTTAAACAGATGCAAACAGAGTTGAACAGAGTTCAACTGAGTTAAAAGGAGTGAAACAGAGTTAGACAGAGGCTAACAGACTGAAAGAGTGTTAAACAGAGGCAAATGGATGCAAACCCTAGCCCTAACCCTAACCCTAGCCCTAACACTAAACCTAAACCTAACCCTAGCACTAGACCTAACCCTCGCTCTAATCCTAAAGCTAAAATTGATCCTAGCCCTAGCCCTAACCCTAGCCCTCACCCTAAATCTAACCCTAGCACTAGCCCAAACCCTAGCCCTAACTCTAAACCTAAACCTAACCATAGCCCTAGCGCTAACCCTAGCCCTAACAATAGCCCTAACCCTAACCCTAACCCTAATCCTAACCCCTAACCCTAACCCAAAACCTAACACTAACCCTAACCCCTAACCCTAACCTTAACCTTAACCCTAACCCTAACCCTAAACTTAATGCTAACCTTAACCCTAACCCTAACCCTAACCCTAATGCCCTAACCCTAACCCTAACCCTAATCCTCATCCTAACCCTAACCCTAATACCCTAACCCTAACCATAATCCTAACCGCCACCCTAAACCTAACCCTAACCCTAACCCTAACACATCCCTAACCCCTAACCCAACTCAAGTTCTGTCAAAGTGTCAGGAGGATACGAAACGTCAATCCTTTTCTTCTCCGCCGATGCTGCCAGACCTGCTGAGTTTTTCCAGATAATTCTGTTTTTGTTTTTGTTTTGGATTTCCAGCAGCCACAATTTTTTTGTTTTTAAACAGAGGCAAACAGAGTTAAACAGAGTTAAACAGAGGCAAACAGAGTTAGACAGAGGCAAGCATAGTTAAACAGAGTTAAACAGATGCAAACAGAGATAAACACAGTTAAACAGTTTCAAACAGAGATAACCAGAGTTAATCAGAGGAAAACAGAGTTAAACAGTGTTAAACAAAGTTAAACAGAGGCAAACAGAGTTGAAAAGAGTTAAACACATGCAAACAGAGATGAACAAAGTTCAACTGAGTTAAAAGGAGTGAAACAGAGTTAGACAGAGGCAAACAGACTGAAACAGAGTTAAACAGAGGCAAATGGAGGCAAACCCTAGCCCTAGCCCTAACCCTAGCCCTAACGCTAAACCTAACCCTACCCCTAGCACTAGACCTAAACCTCGGTCTAATCCTAAACCGAAAATTGACCCTAGCCCTAGCCCTAACCCTAGCCCTAACCCTAAATCTAACCCTAGCACTAGCTCAAACCCTAGCCCTAACTCTAAACCTAAACCTAACCATAGCCCTAGCGCTAACCCTAGACCAAACAATAGCCCTAACCCTAACCCTAACCCTAATCCTAACCCTAACCCTAACCCTAACACTAACCCTAACCCCTAACCCTAGCCCTAAACTTAACCCTAATGCCCTAACCCTAACCCTAACCCTAATCCTCATCCTAACCCTAACCCTAATACCCTAACCCTAACCATAATCCTAACCGCCACCCTAAACCTAACCCTAACCCTAACCCTACCACATCCCTAACCCCTAAGCCGACTCAAGTTCTGTCAAAGTGTCAGGAGGATACGAAACATCAATCCTTTTCTTCTCCGCCGATGCTGCCAGACCTGCTGAGTTTTTCCAGATAATTCTGTTTTTGTTTTTGTTTTGGATTTCCAGCAGCCACAATTTTTTTGTTTTTAAACAGAGGCAAACAGAGTTAAACAGAGTTAAACAGAGGCAAACAGAGTTAGACAGATGCAAGCATAGTTAAACAGAGTTAAACAGATGCAAACAGAGATAAACACAGTTAAACAGAGGCAAACAGAGCTAAACAAAGTTAATCAGAGGCAAACAGAGTTAAACAGTCTGAAACAAAGTTAAACAGAGGCAAACAGAGTTAAACAGAGGCAAACAGAGTTACACAGAGTTAAACAGAGGCAAACAGAGTTAAACAGAGTTAAACAGAGGCAAACAGAAATCAACAGAGTTAAACAGAGGCAAAAAGATTTAAACAGAGTTAAACAAAAGGAAACAGAGTTAAACAGAGTTAAGCAGAGGCAAACAAAGTTAAACAGAGTTAAACAGAGGGAAACAGAGTTAAACAGAGTTAAACAGATGCAAACAGAGATAAACACAGTTAAACAGATTCAAACAGAGATAACCAGAGTTAATCAGAGGAAAACAGAGTTAAACAGTGTTAAACAAAGTTAAACAGAGTCAAACAGAGTTGAAAAGAGTTAAACAGATGCAAACAGAGTTGAACAGAGTTCAACTGAGTTAAAAGGAGTGAAACAGAGTTAGACAGAGGCAAACAGACTGAAACAGAGTTAAACAGAGGCAAACGGAGGCAAACCCTAGCCCTAGCCCTAACCCTAGCCCTAACGCTAATCCTAACCCTACCCCTAGCACTAGACCTAACCCTCGGTCTAATCCTAAACCTAAAATTGACCCTAGCCCTAGCTCTAACCCTAGCCCTAACCCTAAATCTAACCCTAGCACTAGCCCAAACCCTAGCCCTAACTCTAAACCTAAACCTAACCATAGCCCTAGCGCTAACCCTAGACCAAACAACAGCCCTAACCCTAACCCTAACACTAATCCTAACCCCTAACCCTAACCCTAACCCTAACACTAACCCTAACCCCTAACCCTAACCCTAACCTTAATGCTAACCTTAACCCTAACCCTAACCCTAACCCTAATGCCCTAACCCTAACCCTAACCCTAATCCTCATCCTTACCCTAACCCTAATACCCTAACCCTAACCATAATCCTAACCGTCACCCTAACCATAACCCTAACCCTAAACCTAACCCATCCCTAACCCCTTACCCAACTCAAGTTCTGTCAAAGTGTCAGGAGGATACGAAACGTCAATTATTTTCTTCTCCGCCGATGCTGCCAGACCTGCTGAGTTTTTCCAGATAATTCTGTTTTTGTTTTTGTTTTGGATTTCCAGCAGCCGCAGTTTTTTTGTTTTTAAACAGAGGCAGAGTTAAACAGAGTTAAACAGATGCAAACAGAGATAAACACAGTTAAACAGAGGCAAACAGAGCTAAACAAAGTTAATCAGAGGTAAACAGAGTTAAACAGTGTTAAACAAAGTTAAACAGAGGCAAGCATAGTTAAACATAGTTAATCAGAGGCAAACAGAGTTACACAGAGTTAAACAGAGGCAAACTGCGTTAAACAAAGGCAAACAGAGTTAAACAGAGGCAAACAGAGTTAAACAGAGGCAACCAGCGTTAAACAAAGTTAAACAGATGGAAACAGATTTAAACAGAGTTAGACAGAGGCAAACAGAGTTAAACAGAGGCAAACAGAGTTACACAGAGTTAAACAGAGGCAAACAGAGTTAAACAGAGTTAAACAGAGGCAAACAGAAATCAACAGAGTTAAACAGAGGCAAAAAGATTTAAACAGAGTTAAACAAAAAGAAACAGAGTTAAACAGACTTAAACAGAGGCAAACAGGGGCAAACAGATTTAGACAGAATTAAACAGAGGCAAACAGTGGCAAATAGAGGTAAAGAGAGTTAAGCAGAGTTAAACAGAGGCAAAGAGAGGCAAAAAGAGGCAAACAGAGTTAAACAAAGTTAAACAGAGGGAAACAGATTTGAACAGAGTTAATCAGAGGCAAACAGAGTTAAAATGAGTTAAACAGATGCAAACAGAGTTGAACAGAGTTCAACTGAGTTAAAAGGAGTGAAACAGAGTTAGACAGAGGCTAACAGACTGAAAGAGTGTTAAACAGAGGCAAATGGATGCAAACCCTAGCCCTAACCCTAACCCTAGCCCTAACACTAAACCTAAACCTAACCCTAGCACTAGACCTAACCCTCGCTCTAATCCTAAAGCTAAAATTGATCCTAGCCCTAGCCCTAACCCTAGCCCTCACCCTAAATCTAACCCTAGCACTAGCCCAAACCCTAGCCCTAACTCTAAACCTAAACCTAACCATAGCCCTAGCGCTAACCCTAGCCCTAACAATAGCCCTAACCCTAACCCTAACCCTAATCCTAACCCCTAACCCTAACCCAAAACCTAACACTAACCCTAACCCCTAACCCTAACCTTAACCTTAACCCTAACCCTAACCCTAAACTTAATGCTAACCTTAACCCTAACCCTAACCCTAACCCTAATGCCCTAACCCTAACCCTAACCCTAATCCTCATCCTAACCCTAACCCTAATACCCTAACCCTAACCATAATCCTAACCGCCACCCTAAACCTAACCCTAACCCTAACCCTAACACATCCCTAACCCCTAACCCAACTCAAGTTCTGTCAAAGTGTCAGGAGGATACGAAACGTCAATCCTTTTCTTCTCCGCCGATGCTGCCAGACCTGCTGAGTTTTTCCAGATAATTCTGTTTTTGTTTTTGTTTTGGATTTCCAGCAGCCACAATTTTTTTGTTTTTAAACAGAGGCAAACAGAGTTAAACAGAGTTAAACAGAGGCAAACAGAGTTAGACAGAGGCAAGCATAGTTAAACAGAGTTAAACAGATGCAAACAGAGATAAACACAGTTAAACAGTTTCAAACAGAGATAACCAGAGTTAATCAGAGGAAAACAGAGTTAAACAGTGTTAAACAAAGTTAAACAGAGGCAAACAGAGTTGAAAAGAGTTAAACACATGCAAACAGAGATGAACAAAGTTCAACTGAGTTAAAAGGAGTGAAACAGAGTTAGACAGAGGCAAACAGACTGAAACAGAGTTAAACAGAGGCAAATGGAGGCAAACCCTAGCCCTAGCCCTAACCCTAGCCCTAACGCTAAACCTAACCCTACCCCTAGCACTAGACCTAAACCTCGGTCTAATCCTAAACCGAAAATTGACCCTAGCCCTAGCCCTAACCCTAGCCCTAACCCTAAATCTAACCCTAGCACTAGCTCAAACCCTAGCCCTAACTCTAAACCTAAACCTAACCATAGCCCTAGCGCTAACCCTAGACCAAACAATAGCCCTAACCCTAACCCTAACCCTAATCCTAACCCTAACCCTAACCCTAACACTAACCCTAACCCCTAACCCTAGCCCTAAACTTAACCCTAATGCCCTAACCCTAACCCTAACCCTAATCCTCATCCTAACCCTAACCCTAATACCCTAACCCTAACCATAATCCTAACCGCCACCCTAAACCTAACCCTAACCCTAACCCTACCACATCCCTAACCCCTAAGCCGACTCAAGTTCTGTCAAAGTGTCAGGAGGATACGAAACATCAATCCTTTTCTTCTCCGCCGATGCTGCCAGACCTGCTGAGTTTTTCCAGATAATTCTGTTTTTGTTTTTGTTTTGGATTTCCAGCAGCCACAATTTTTTTGTATTTAAACAGAGGCAAACAGAGTTAAACAGAGTTAAACAGAGGGAAACAGAGTGAGACAGATGCAAGCTGAGTTAAACAGAGTTAAACACAGGCAAACAGAGTTAAACACATTTAAACAGAGGCAAACAGAGTTAAAAAAGAGTTAAACAGAGGCAAACAGAGTTAAACAGTCTGAAACAAAGTTAAACAGAGGCAAACAGAGTTAAACAGAGGCAAACAGAGTTACACAGAGTTAAACAGAGGCAAACAGAGTTAAACAGAGTTAAACAGAGGCAAACAGAAATCAACAGAGTTAAACAGAGGCAAAAAGATTTAAACAGAGTTAAACAAAAGGAAACAGAGTTAAACAGAGTTAAGCAGAGGCAAACAAAGTTAAACAGAGTTAAACAGAGGGAAACAGAGTTAAACAGAGTTAAACAGATGCAAACAGAGATAAACACAGTTAAACAGATTCAAACAGAGATAACCAGAGTTAATCAGAGGAAAACAGAGTTAAACAGTGTTAAACAAAGTTAAACAGAGTCAAACAGAGTTGAAAAGAGTTAAACAGATGCAAACAGAGTTGAACAGAGTTCAACTGAGTTAAAAGGAGTGAAACAGAGTTAGACAGAGGCAAACAGACTGAAACAGAGTTAAACAGAGGCAAACGGAGGCAAACCCTAGCCCTAGCCCTAACCCTAGCCCTAACGCTAAACCTAACCCTACCCCTAGCACTAGACCTAACCCTCGGTCTAATCCTAAACCTAAAATTGACCCTAGCCCTAGCTCTAACCCTAGCCCTAACCCTAAATCTAACCCTAGCACTAGCCCAAACCCTAGCCCTAACTCTAAACCTAAACCTAACCATAGCCCTAGCGCTAACCCTAGACCAAACAACAGCCCTAACCCTAACCCTAACACTAATCCTAACCCCTAACCCTAACCCTAACCCTAACACTAACCCTAACCCCTAACCCTAACCCTAACCTTAATGCTAACCTTAACCCTAACCCTAACCCTAACCCTAATGCCCTAACCCTAACCCTAACCCTAATCCTCATCCTTACCCTAACCCTAATACCCTAACCCTAACCATAATCCTAACCGTCACCCTAACCATAACCCTAACCCTAAACCTAACCCATCCCTAACCCCTTACCCAACTCAAGTTCTGTCAAAGTGTCAGGAGGATACGAAACGTCAATTATTTTCTTCTCCGCCGATGCTGCCAGACCTGCTGAGTTTTTCCAGATAATTCTGTTTTTGTTTTTGTTTTGGATTTCCAGCAGCCGCAGTTTTTTTGTTTTTAAACAGAGGCAGAGTTAAACAGAGTTAAACAGATGCAAACAGAGATAAACACAGTTAAACAGAGGCAAACAGAGCTAAACAAAGTTAATCAGAGGTAAACAGAGTTAAACAGTGTTAAACAAAGTTAAACAGAGGCAAGCATAGTTAAACATAGTTAATCAGAGGCAAACAGAGTTACACAGAGTTAAACAGAGGCAAACTGCGTTAAACAAAGGCAAACAGAGTTAAACAGAGGCAAACAGAGTTAAACAGAGGCAACCAGCGTTAAACAAAGTTAAACAGATGGAAACAGATTTAAACAGAGTTAGACAGAGGCAAACAGAGTTAAACAGAGGCAAACAGAGTTACACAGAGTTAAACAGAGGCAAACAGAGTTAAACAGAGTTAAACAGAGGCAAACAGAAATCAACAGAGTTAAACAGAGGCAAAAAGATTTAAACAGAGTTAAACAAAAAGAAACAGAGTTAAACAGAGTTAAGCAGAGGCAAACAGAGTTAAACAGAGGGAAACAGAGTTAAACAGAGTTAAATAGAGTTAAACAGAGGGAAACAGAGTTAAACAGACTTAAACAGAGGCAAACAGGGGCAAACAGATTTAGACAGAATTAAACAGAGGCAAACAGTGGCAAATAGAGGTAAAGAGAGTTAAGCAGAGTTAAACAGAGGCAAAGAGAGGCAAAAAGAGGCAAACAGAGTTAAACAAAGTTAAACAGAGGGAAACAGATTTGAACAGAGTTAAACAGAGGCAAACAGAGTTAAAATGAGTTAAACAGATGCAAACAGAGTTGAACAGAGTTCAACTGAGTTAAAAGGACTGAAACAGAGTTAGACAGAGGCTAACAGACTGAAAGAGTGTTAAACAGAGGCAAATGGATGCAAACCCTAGCCCTAGCCCTAACCCTAGCCCTAACACTAAACCTAAACCTAACCCTAGCACTAGACCTAACCCTCGCTCTAATCCTAAAGCTAAAATTGATCCTAGCCCTAGCCCTAACCCTAGCCCTCACCCTAAATCTAACCCTAGCACTAGCCCAAACCCTAGCCCTAACTCTAAACCTAAACCTAACCATAGCCCTAGCGCTAACCCTAGCCCTAACAATAGCCCTAACCCTAAGCCTAACCCTAATCCTAACCCCTAACCCTAACCCAAAACCTAACACTAACCCTAACCCCTAACCCTAACCCTAACCTTAACCCTAACCCTAACCCTAAACTTAATGCTAACCTTAACCCTAACCCTAACCCTAACCCTAATGCCCTAACCCTAACCCTAACCCTAATCCTCATCCTAACCCTAACCCTAATACCCTAACCCTAACCATAATCCTAACCGCCACCCTAAACCTAACCCTAACCCTAACCCTAACACATCCCTAACCCCTAACCCAACTCAAGTTCTGTCAAAGTGTCAGGAGGATACGAAACGTCAATCCTTTTCTTCTCCGCCGATGCTGCCAGACCGGCTGAGTTTTTCCAGATAATTCTGTTTTTGTTTTTGTTTTGGATTTCCAGCAGCCACAATTTTTTTGTTTTTAAACAGAGGCAAACAGAGTTAAACAGAGTTAAACAGAGGCAAACAGAGTTAGACAGAGGCAAGCATAGTTAAACAGAGTTAAACAGATGCAAACAGAGATAAACACAGTTAAACAGTTTCAAACAGAGATAACCAGAGTTAATCAGAGGAAAACAGAGTTAAACAGTGTTAAACAAAGTTAAACAGAGGCAAACAGAGTTGAAAAGAGTTAAACACATGCAAACAGAGATGAACAAAGTTCAACTGAGTTAAAAGGAGTGAAACAGAGTTAGACAGAGGCAAACAGACTGAAACAGAGTTAAACAGAGGCAAATGGAGGCAAACCCTAGCCCTAGCCCTAACCCTAGCCCTAACGCTAAACCTAACCCTACCCCTAGCACTAGACCTAAACCTCGGTCTAATCCTAAACCGAAAATTGACCCTAGCCCTAGCCCTAACCCTAGCCCTAACCCTAAATCTAACCCTAGCACTAGCTCAAACCCTAGCCCTAACTCTAAACCTAAACCTAACCATAGCCCTAGCGCTAACCCTAGACCAAACAATAGCCCTAACCCTAACCCTAACCCTAATCCTAACCCTAACCCTAACCCTAACACTAACCCTAACCCCTAACCCTAGCCCTAAACTTAACCCTAATGCCCTAACCCTAACCCTAACCCTAATCCTCATCCTAACCCTAACCCTAATACCCTAACCCTAACCATAATCCTAACCGCCACCCTAAACCTAACCCTAACCCTAACCCTACCACATCCCTAACCCCTAACCCAACTCAAGTTCTGTCAAAGTGTCAGGAGGATACGAAACATCAATCCTTTTCTTCTCCGCCGATGCTGCCAGACCTGCTGAGTTTTTCCAGATAATTCTGTTTTTGTTTTTGTTTTGGATTTCCAGCAGCCACAATTTTTTTGTTTTTAAACAGAGGCAAACAGAGTTAAACAGAGTTAAACAGAGGCAAACAGAGTTAGACAGATGCAAGCATAGTTAAACAGAGTTAAACAGATGCAAACAGAGATAAACACAGTTAAACAGAGGCAAACAGAGCTAAACAAAGTTAATCAGAGGCAAACAATGTTAAACAGTGTTAAAGAAAGTTAAACAGAGGCAAACAGAGTTAAACAGAGGCAAACAGAGTTACACAGAGTTAAACAGAGGCAAACAGAGTTAAACAGTTAAACAGAGGCAAACAGAAATCAACAGAGTTAAACAGAGGCAAAAAGATTTAAACAGAGTTAAACAAAAGGAAACAGAGTTAAACAGAGTTAAGCAGAGGCAAACAAAGTTAAACAGAGTTAAACAGAGGGAAACAGAGTTAAACAGAGTTAAACAGATGCAAACAGAGATAAACACAGTTAAACAGATTCAAACAGAGATAACCAGAGTTAATCAGAGGAAAACAGAGTTAAACAGTGTTAAACAAAGTTAAACAGAGGCAAACAGAGTTGAAAAGAGTTAAACAGATGCAAACAGAGTTGAACAGAGTTCAACTGAGTTAAAAGGAGTGAAACAGAGTTAGACAGAGGCAAACAGACTGAAACAGAGTTAAACAGAGGCAAACGGAGGCAAACCCTAGCCCTAGCCCTAACCCTAGCCCTAACGCTAAACCTAACCCTACCCCTAGCACTAGACCTAACCCTCGGTCTAATCCTAAACCTAAAATTGACCCTAGCCCTAGCTCTAACCCTAGCCCTAACCCTAAATCTAACCCTAGCAATAGCCCAAACCCTAGCCCTAACTCTAAACCTAAACCTAACCATAGCCCTAGCACTAACCCTAGACCAAACAACAGCCCTAACCCTAACCCTAACACCAATCCTAACCCCTAACCCTAACCCTAACCCTAACACTAACCCTAACCCCTAACCCTAACCCTAACCTTAATGCTAACCTTAACCCTAACCCTAACCCTAACCCTAATGCCCTAACCCTAACCCTAACCCTAATCCTCATCCTTACCCTAACCCTAATACCCTAACCCTAACCATAATCCTAACCGTCACCCTAACCATAACCCTAACCCTAAACCTAACCCATCCCTAACCCCTTACCCAACTCAAGTTCTGTCAAAGTGTCAGGAGGATACGAAACGTCAATTATTTTCTTCTCCACCGATGCTGCCAGACCTGCTGAGTTTTTCCAGATAATTCTGTTTTTGTTTTTGTTTTGGATTTCCAGCAGCCGCAGTTTTTTTGTTTTTAAACAGAGGCAGAGTTAAACAGAGTAAAACAGATGCAAACAGAGATAAACACAGTTAAACAGAGGCAAATAGAGCTAAACAAAGTTAATCAGAGGTAAACAGAGTTAAACAGTGTTAAACAAAGTTAAACAGAGGCAAGCATAGTTAAACATAGTTAATCAGAGGCAAACAGAGTTACACAGAGTTAAACAGAGGCAAACTGCGTTAAACAGAGGCAAACAGAGTTAAACAGAGGCAAACAGAGTTAAACAGAGGCAACCAGCGTTAAACAAAGTTAAACAGATGGAAACAGATTTAAACAGAGTTAGACAGAGGCAAACAGAGTTAAACAGAGGCAAACAGAGTTACACAGAGTTAAACAGAGGCAAACAGAGTTAAACAGAGTTAAACAGAGGCAAACAGAAATCAACAGAGTTAAACAGAGGCAAAAAGATTTAAACAGAGTTAAACAAAAAGAAACAGAGTTAAACAGAGTTAAGCAGAGGCAAACAGAGTTAAACAGAGGGAAACAGAGTTAAACAGAGTTAAATAGAGTTAAACAGAGGGTAACAGAGTTAAACAGACTTAAACAGAGGCAAACAGGGGCAAACAGATTTAGACAGAATTAAACAGAGGCAAACAGTGGCAAATAGAGGTAAAGAGAGTTAAGCAGAGTTAAACAGAGGCAAAGAGAGGCAAAAAGAGGCAAACAGAGTTAAACAAAGTTAAACAGAGGGAAACAGATTTGAACAGAGTTAAACAGAGGCAAACAGAGTTAAAACGAGTTAAACAGATGCAAACAGAGTTGAACAGAGTTCAACTGAGTTAAAAGGAGTGAAACAGAGTTAGACAGAGGCTAACAGACTGAAAGAGAGTTAAACAGAGGCAAATGGATGCAAACCCTAGCCCTAGCCCTAACCCTAGCCCTAACACTAAACCTAAACCTAACCCTAGCACTAGACCTAACCCTCGCTCTAATCCTAAAACTAAAATTGATCCTAGCCCTAGCCCTAACCCTAGCCCTCACCCTAAATCTAACCCTAGCACTAGCCCAAACCCTAGCCCTAACTCTAAACCTAAACCTAACCATAGCCCTAGCGCTAACCCTAGCCCTAACAATAGCCCTAACCCTAACTCTAACCCTAATCCTAACCCCTAACCCTAACCCAAAACCTAACACTAACCATAACCCCTAACCCTAACCCTAACCTTAACCCTAACCCTAACCCTAAACTTAATGCTAACCTTAACCCTAACCCTAACCCTAACCCTAATGCCCTAACCCTAACCCTAACCCTAATCCTCATCCTAACCCTAACCCTAATACCCTAACCCTAACCATAATCCTAACCGCCACCCTAAACCTAACCCTAACCCTAACCCTAACACATCCCTAACCCCTAACCCAACTCAAGTTCTGTCAAAGTGTCAGGAGGATACGAAACGTCAATCCTTTTCTTCTCCGCCGATGCTGCCAGACCTGCTGAGTTTTTCCAGATAATTCTGTTTTTGTTTTTGTTTTGGATTTCCAGCAGCCACAATTTTTTTGTTTTTAAACAGAGGCAAACAGAGTTAAACAGAGTTAAACAGAGGCAAACAGAGTTAGACAGAGGCAAGCATAGTTAAACAGAGTTAAACAGATGCAAACAGAGATAAACACAGTTAAACAGTTTCAAACAGAGATAACCAGAGTTAATCAGAGGAAAACAGAGTTAAACAGTGTTAAACAAAGTTACACAGAGGCAAACAGAGTTGAAAAGAGTTAAACACATGCAAACAGAGATGAACAAAGTTCAACTGAGTTAAAAGGAGTGAAACAGAGTTAGACAGAGGCAAACAGACTGAAACAGAGTTAAACAGAGGCAAATGGAGGCAAACCCTAGCCCTAGCCCTAACCCTAGCCCTAACGCTAAACCTAACCCTACCCCTAGCACTAGACCTAAACCTCGGTCTAATCCTAAACCGAAAATTGACCCTAGCCCTAGCCCTAACCCTAGCCCTAACCCTAAATCTAACCCTAGCACTAGCTCAAACCCTAGCCCTAACTCTAAACCTAAACCTAACCATAGCCCTAGCGCTAACCCTAGACCAAACAATAGCCCTAACCCTAACCCTAACCCTAATCCTAACCCTAACCCTAACCCTAACACTAACCCTAACCCCTAACCCTAGCCCTAAACTTAACCCTAATGCCCTAACCCTAACCCTAACCCTAATCCTCATCCTAACCCTAACCCTAATACCCTAACCCTAACCATAATCCTAACCGCCACCCTAAACCTAACCCTAACCCTAACCCTACCACATCCCTAACCCCTAACCCAACTCAAGTTCTGTCAAAGTGTCAGGAGGATACGAAACATCAATCCTTTTCTTCTCCGCCGATGCTGCCAGACCTGCTGAGTTTTTCCAGATAATTCTGTTTTTGTTTTTGTTTTGGATTTCCAGCAGCCACAATTTTTTTGTTTTTAAACAGAGGCAAACAGAGTTAAACAGAGTTAAACAGAGGCAAACAGAGTTAGACAGATGCAAGCATAGTTAAACAGAGTTAAACAGATGCAAACAGAGATAAACACAGTTAAACAGAGGCAAACAGAGCTAAACAAAGTTAATCAGAGGCAAACAATGTTAAACAGTGTTAAAGAAAGTTAAACAGAGGCAAACAGAGTTAAACAGAGGCAAACAGAGTTACACAGAGTTAAACAGAGGCAAACAGAGTTAAACAGTTAAACAGAGGCAAACAGAAATCAACAGAGTTAAACAGAGGCAAAAAGATTTAAACAGAGTTAAACAAAAGGAAACAGAGTTAAACAGAGTTAAGCAGAGGCAAACAAAGTTAAACAGAGTTAAACAGAGGGAAACAGAGTTAAACAGAGTTAAACAGATGCAAACAGAGATAAACACAGTTAAACAGATTCAAACAGAGATAACCAGAGTTAATCAGAGGAAAACAGAGTTAAACAGTGTTAAACAAAGTTAAACAGAGGCAAACAGAGTTGAAAAGAGTTAAACAGATGCAAACAGAGTTGAACAGAGTTCAACTGAGTTAAAAGGAGTGAAACAGAGTTAGACAGAGGCAAACAGACTGAAACAGAGTTAAACAGAGGCAAACGGAGGCAAACCCTAGCCCTAGCCCTAACCCTAGCCCTAACGCTAAACCTAACCCTACCCCTAGCACTAGACCTAACCCTCGGTCTAATCCTAAACCTAAAATTGACCCTAGCCCTAGCTCTAACCCTAGCCCTAACCCTAAATCTAACCCTAGCAATAGCCCAAACCCTAGCCCTAACTCTAAACCTAAACCTAACCATAGCCCTAGCACTAACCCTAGACCAAACAACAGCCCTAACCCTAACCCTAACACCAATCCTAACCCCTAACCCTAACCCTAACCCTAACACTAACCCTAACCCCTAACCCTAACCCTAACCTTAATGCTAACCTTAACCCTAACCCTAACCCTAACCCTAATGCCCTAACCCTAACCCTAACCCTAATCCTCATCCTTACCCTAACCCTAATACCCTAACCCTAACCATAATCCTAACCGTCACCCTAACCATAACCCTAACCCTAAACCTAACCCATCCCTAACCCCTTACCCAACTCAAGTTCTGTCAAAGTGTCAGGAGGATACGAAACGTCAATTATTTTCTTCTCCACCGATGCTGCCAGACCTGCTGAGTTTTTCCAGATAATTCTGTTTTTGTTTTTGTTTTGGATTTCCAGCAGCCGCAGTTTTTTTGTTTTTAAACAGAGGCAGAGTTAAACAGAGTAAAACAGATGCAAACAGAGATAAACACAGTTAAACAGAGGCAAATAGAGCTAAACAAAGTTAATCAGAGGTAAACAGAGTTAAACAGTGTTAAACAAAGTTAAACAGAGGCAAGCATAGTTAAACATAGTTAATCAGAGGCAAACAGAGTTACACAGAGTTAAACAGAGGCAAACTGCGTTAAACAGTGGCAAACAGGGGCAAACAGATTTAGACAGAATTAAACAGAGGCAAACAGTGGCAAATAGAGGTAAAGAGAGTTAAGCAGAGTTAAACAGAGGCAAAGAGAGGCAAAAAGAGGCAAACAGAGTTAAACAAAGTTAAACAGAGGGAAACAGATTTGAACAGAGTTAAACAGAGGCAAACAGAGTTAAAACGAGTTAAACAGATGCAAACAGAGTTGAACAGAGTTCAACTGAGTTAAAAGGAGTGAAACAGAGTTAGACAGAGGCTAACAGACTGAAAGAGAGTTAAACAGAGGCAAATGGATGCAAACCCTAGCCCTAGCCCTAACCCTAGCCCTAACACTAAACCTAAACCTAACCCTAGCACTAGACCTAACCCTCGCTCTAATCCTAAAACTAAAATTGATCCTAGCCCTAGCCCTAACCCTAGCCCTCACCCTAAATCTAACCCTAGCACTAGCCCAAACCCTAGCCCTAACTCTAAACCTAAACCTAACCATAGCCCTAGCGCTAACCCTAGCCCTAACAATAGCCCTAACCCTAACTCTAACCCTAATCCTAACCCCTAACCCTAACCCAAAACCTAACACTAACCCTAACCCCTAACCCTAACCCTAACCTTAACCCTAACCCTAACCCTAAACTTAATGCTAACCTTAACCCTAACCCTAACCCTAACCCTAATGCCCTAACCCTAACCCTAACCCTAATCCTCATCCTAACCCTAACCCTAATACCCTAACCCTAACCATAATCCTAACCGCCACCCTAAACCTAACCCTAACCCTAACCCTAACACATCCCTAACCCCTAACCCAACTCAAGTTCTGTCAAAGTGTCAGGAGGATACGAAACGTCAATCCTTTTCTTCTCCGCCGATGCTGCCAGACCTGCTGAGTTTTTCCAGATAATTCTGTTTTTGTTTTTGTTTTGGATTTCCAGCAGCCACAATTTTTTTGTTTTTAAACAGAGGCAAACAGAGTTAAACAGAGTTAAACAGAGGCAAACAGAGTTAGACAGAGGCAAGCATAGTTAAACAGAGTTAAACAGATGCAAACAGAGATAAACACAGTTAAACAGTTTCAAACAGAGATAACCAGAGTTAATCAGAGGAAAACAGAGTTAAACAGTGTTAAACAAAGTTACACAGAGGCAAACAGAGTTGAAAAGAGTTAAACACATGCAAACAGAGATGAACAAAGTTCAACTGAGTTAAAAGGAGTGAAACAGAGTTAGACAGAGGCAAACAGACTGAAACAGAGTTAAACAGAGGCAAATGGAGGCAAACCCTAGCCCTAGCCCTAACCCTAGCCCTAACGCTAAACCTAACCCTACCCCTAGCACTAGACCTAAACCTCGGTCTAATCCTAAACCGAAAATTGACCCTAGCCCTAGCCCTAACCCTAGCCCTAACCCTAAATCTAACCCTAGCACTAGCTCAAACCCTAGCCCTAACTCTAAACCTAAACCTAACCATAGCCCTAGCGCTAACCCTAGACCAAACAATAGCCCTAACCCTAACCCTAACCCTAATCCTAACCCTAACCCTAACCCTAACACTAACCCTAACCCCTAACCCTAGCCCTAAACTTAACCCTAATGCCCTAACCCTAACCCTAACCCTAATCCTCATCCTAACCCTAACCCTAATACCCTAACCCTAACCATAATCCTAACCGCCACCCTAAACCTAACCCTAACCCTAACCCTACCACATCCCTAACCCCTAACCCAACTCAAGTTCTGTCAAAGTGTCAGGAGGATACGAAACATCAATCCTTTTCTTCTCCGCCGATGCTGCCAGACCTGCTGAGTTTTTCCAGATAATTCTGTTTTTGTTTTTGTTTTGGATTTCCAGCAGCCACAATTTTTTTGTTTTTAAACAGAGGCAAACAGAGTTAAACAGAGTTAAACAGAGGCAAACAGAGTTAGACAGATGCAAGCATAGTTAAACAGAGTTAAACAGATGCAAACAGAGATAAACACAGTTAAACAGAGGCAAACAGAGCTAAACAAAGTTAATCAGAGGCAAACAGTGTTAAACAGTGTTAAACAAAGTTAAACAGAGGCAAAAAGATTTAAACAGAGTTAAACAAAAGGAAACAGAGTTAAACAGAGTTAAGCAGAGGCAAACAAAGTTAAACAGAGTTAAACAGAGGGAAACAGAGTTAAACAGAGTTAAACAGAGGGAAAAAGAGTTAAACAGACTTAAACAGAGGCAAACAGGGGCAAACAGATTTAGACAGACTTAAACAGAGGCAAACAGTGGCAAATAGAGGTAAAGAGAGTTAAGCAGAGTTAAACAGAGGCAAAGAGAGGCAAGCAGAGGCAAACAGAGTTAAACAAAGTTAAACAGAGGGAAACAGATTTTAACAGAGTTAAACAGAGGCAAACAGAGTCAAACAGAGTTAAACAGATGCAAACAGAGTTGAACAGAGTTCAACTGAGTTAAAAGGAGTGAAACAGAGTTAGACAGAGGCTAACAGACTGAAACAGAGTTAAACAGAGGCAAATGGAGGCAAACCCTAGCCCTAGCCCTAACCCTAGCCCTAACACTAAACCTAAATCTAACCCTAGCACTAGACCTAACCCTCGCTCTAATCCTAAACATAAAGTTGATCCTAGCCCTAGCCCTAACCCTAGCCCTAACCCTAAATCTAACCCTAGCACTAGCCCAAACCCTAGCCCTAACTCTAAATCTAAACCTAACCATACTCCTAGCTCTAACCCTAGCACTAACAATAGCCCTAACCCTAACCCTAACAGTAATCCTAACACCTAAACCTAACCCTAACCCTAACACTAACCCTAACCCCTAACCCTAACCCTAACCTTAACCCTAACCCTAACCCTAAACATAATGCTAACCTTAACCCTAACCCTAACCCTAACCCTAATGCCCTAACCCTAACCCTAACCCTAATCCTCATCCTAACCCTAACCCTAATACCCTAGCCCTAACCATAATCCTAACCGCCACCCTAAACCTAACCCTAACCCTAACCCGTAACACATCCCTAACCCCTAACCCAACTCAAGTTCTGTCAAAGTGTCAGGAGGATACGAAACGTCAATCCTTTTCTTCTCCGCCGATGCTGCCAGACCTGCTGAGTTTTTCCAGATAATTCTGTTTTTGTTTTTGTTTTGGATTTCCAGCAGCCACAATTTTTTTGTTTTTAAACAGAGGCAAACAGAGTTAAACAGAGTTAAACAGAGGCAAACAGAGTTAGACAGAGGCAAGCATAGTTAAACAGAGTTAAACAGATGCAAACAGAGATAAACACAGTTAAACAGTTTCAAACAGAGATAACCAGAGTTAATCAGAGGAAAACAGAGTTAAACAGTGTTAAACAAAGTTAAACAGAGGCAAACAGAGTTGAAAAGAGTTAAACAGATGCAAACAGAGTTAAACAGAGTTAAATAGAGTTAAACAGAGGGAAACAGAGTTGAACAGACTTAAACAGAGGCAAACAGGGGCAAACAGATTTAGACAGACTTAAACAGAGGCAAAGAGTGGCAAATAGAGTTAAAGCGAGGTAAGCAGAGTTAAACAGAGGCAAACAGAGGCAAACAGAGTTAAACAAAGTTAAACAGTGGTAAACAGATTTTAACAGAGTTAAACAGAGGCAAACAGAGTTAAACAGAGTTAAACAGATTCAAACAGAGTTGAACAGAGGTAACTGAGTTAAAAGGAGTGAAACAGAGTTAGACAGAGGCAAACAGACTGAAACAGAGTTAAACAGAGGCAAACGGAGGCAAACCCTAGCCCTAGCCCTAACCCTTGCCCTAACCCAAACTCTAACCCTAGCACTAGCCCAAACCCTAGCCCTAACTCTAAACCTAAACCTAACCATAGCCCTAGCGCTAACCCTAGCCCTAACAATAGCCCTAACCCTAACACTAACCCTAATCCTAACCCCTAACCCTAACCCTAACCCTAACACTAATCCTAACCCCTAACCCTAACCCTAACCTTAACCCTAACACTAACCCTAACCTTAATGCTAACCTTAACCCTAACCCTAACCCTAACCCTAATGCCCTAACCCTAACCCTAACCCTAACCCTCATCCTTAACCTAACCCTAATACCCTAACCCTAACCATAATCCTAACCGTCACCCTAACCCTAACCCTAACCCATCCCTAACCCCTAACCCAACTCAAGTTCTGTCAAAGTGTCAGGAGGATACGAAACGTCAATTCTTTTCTTCTCCGCCAATGCTGCCAGACCTGCTGATTTTTTCCAGATAATTCTGTTTTTGTTTTTGTTTTGGATTTCCAGCAGCCGCAGTTTTTTTGTTTTTAAACAGAGGCAAACAGAGTTAAACAGAGTTAAACAGAGGCAAACAGAGTTAGACAGAGGCAAGCATAGTTAAACAGAGTTAAACAGATGCAAACAGAGATAAACACAGTTAAACAGAGTCAAACAGAGCTAACCAGAGTTAATCAGAGGCAAACAGAGTTAATCAGTGTTAAACAAAGTTAAACAGAGGCAAACAGAGTTGAAAAGAGTTAAACAGAGGCAAACAGAGTTAAACAGAGGCAAACAGAGTTACACAGAGTTAAACAGAGGCAAACAGAGTTAAACAGAGTTAAACAGAGGCAAACAGAAATCAACAGAGTTAAACAGAGGCAAAAAGATTTAAACAGAGTTAAACAAAAGGAAACAGAGTTAAACAGATTTAAGCAGAGGCAAACAAAGTTAAACAGAGTTAAACAGAGGGAAACAGAGTTAAACAGAGTTAAACAGATGCAAACAGAGATAAACACAGTTAAACAGATTCAAACAGAGATAACCAGAGTTAATCAGAGGAAAACAGAGTTAAACAGTGTTAAACAAAGTTAAACAGAGGCAAACAGAGTTGAAAAGAGTTAAACAGATGCAAACAGAGTTGAACAGAGTTCAACTGAGTTAAAAGGAGTGAAACAGAGTTAGACAGAGGCAAACAGACTGAAACAGAGTTAAACAGAGGCAAACGGAGGCAAACCCTAGCCCTAGCCCTAACCCTAGCCCTAACGCTAAACCTAACCCTACCCCTAGCACTAGACCTAACCCTCGGTCTAATCCTAAACCTAAAATTGACCCTAGCCCTAGCTCTAACCCTAGCCCTAACCCTAAATCTAACCCTAGCACTAGCCCAAACCCTAGCCCTAACTCTAAACCTAAACCTAACCATAGCCCTAGCGCTAACCCTAGACCAAACAACAGCCCTAACCCTAACCCTAACCCTAATCCTAACCCCTAACCCTAACCCTAACCCTAACACTAACCCTAACCCCTAACCCTAACCCTAACCTTAATGCTAACCCTAACCCTAATGCCCTAACCCTAACCCTAACCCTAATCCTCATCCTTACCCTAACCCTAATACCCTAACCCTAACCATTATCCTAACCGTCACCCTAACCATAACCCTAACCCTAAACCTAACCCATCACTAACCCCTTACCCAACTCAAGTTCTGTCAAAGTGTCAGGAGGATACGAAACGTCAATTATTTTCTTCTCCGCCGATGCTGCCAGACCTGCTGAGTTTTTCCAGATAATTCTGTTTTTGTTTTTGTTTTGGATTTCCAGCAGCCGCAGTTTTTTTGTTTTTAAACAGAGGCAGAGTTAAACAGAGTTAAACAGATGCAAACAGAGATAAACACAGTTAAACAGACGCAAACAGAGCTAAACAAAGTTAATCAGAGGTAAACAGAGTTAAACAGACTTAAACAAAGTTAAACAGAGGCAAGCATAGTTAAACATAGTTAATCAGAGGCAAACAGAGTTACACAGAGTTAAACAGAGGCAAACTGCGTTAAACAGAGGCAAACTGCGTTAAACAGAGGCAAACAGAGTTAAACAGAGGCAAACAGAGTTAAACAGAGGCAACCAGCGTTAAACAAAGTTAAACAGATGGAAACAGATTTAAACAGAGTTAAACAGAGGCAAACAGAGTTAAACAGAGGCAAACAGAGTTACACAGAGTTAAACAGAGGCAAACAGAGTTAAACAGAGTTAAACAGAGGCAAACAGAAATCAACAGAGTTAAACAGAGGCAAAAAGATTTAAACAGAGTTAAACAAAAAGAAACAGAGTTAAACAGAGTTAAGCAGAGGCAAACAGAGTTAAACAGAGGGAAACAGAGTTAAACAGAGTTAAATAGAGTTAAACAGAGGGAAACAGAGTTAAACAGACTTAAACAGAGGCAAACAGGGGCAAACAGATTTAGACAGAATTAAACAGAGGTAAACAGTGGCAAATAGAGGTAAAGAGAGTTAAGCAGAGTTAAACAGAGGCAAAGAGAGGCAAAAAGAGGCAAACAGAGTTAAACAAAGTTAAACAGAGGGAAACAGATTTGAACAGAGTTAAACAGAGGCAAACAGAGTTAAAATGAATTAAACAGATGCAAACAGAGTTGAACAGAGTTCAACTGAGTTAAAAGGAGTGAAACAGAGTTAGACAGAGGCTAACAGACTGAAAGAGAGTTAAACAGAGGCAAATGGATGCAAACCCTAGCCCTAGCCCTAACCCTAGCCCTAACACTAAACCTAAACCTAACCCTAGCACTAGACCTAACCCTCGCTCTAATCCTAAAGCTAAAATTGATCCTAGCCCTAGCCCTAACCCTAGCCCTCACCCTAAATCTAACACTAGCACTAGCCCAAACCCTAGCCCTAACTCTAAACCTAAACCTAACCATAGCCCTAGCGCTAACCCTAGCCCTAACAATAGCCCTAACCCTAACCCTAACCCTAATCCTAACCCCTAACCCTAACCCAAAACCTAACACTAACCCTAACCCCTAACCCTAACCCTAACCTTAACCCTAACCCTAACCCTAAACTTAATGCTAACCTTAACCCTAACCCTAACCCTAACCCTAATGCCCTAACCCTAACCCTAACCCTAATCCTCATCCTAACCCTAACCCTAATACCCTAACCCTAACCATAATCCTAACCGCCACCCTAAACCTAACCCTAACCCTAACCCTAACACATCCCTAACCCCTAACCCAACTCAAGTTCTGTCAAAGTGTCAGGAGGATACGAAACGTCAATCCTTTTCTTCTCCGCCGATGCTGCCAGACCTGCTGAGTTTTTCCAGATAATTCTGTTTTTGTTTTTGTTTTGGATTTCCAGCAGCCACAATTTTTTTGTTTTTAAACAGAGGCAAACAGAGTTAAACAGAGTTAAACAGAGGCAAACAGAGTTAGACAGAGGCAAGCATAGTTAAACAGAGTTAAACAGATGCAAACAGAGATAAACACAGTTAAACAGAGGCACACAGAGATAACCAGAGTTAATCAGAGGAAAACAGAGTTAAACAGTGTTAAACAAAGTTAAACAGAGGCAAACAGAGTTGAAAAGAGTTAAACACATGCAAACAGAGATGAACAAAGTTCAACTGAGTTAAAAGGAGTGAAACAGAGTTAGACAGAGGCAAACAGACTGAAACAGAGTTAAACAGAGGCAAATGGAGGCAAACCCTAGCCCTAGCCCTAACCCTAGCCCTAACGCTAAACCTAACCCTACCCCTAGCACTAGACCTAAACCTCGGTCTAATCCTAAACCGAAAATTGACCCTAGCCCTAGCCCTAACCCTAGCCCTAACCCTAAATCTAACACTAGCACTAGCTCAAACCCTAGCCCTAACTCTAAACCTAAACCTAACCATAGCCCTAGCGCTAACCCTAGACCAAACAATAGCCCTAACCCTAACCCTAACCCTAATCCTAACCCTAACCCTAACCCTAACACTAACCCTAACCCCTAACCCTAGCCCTAAACTTAACCCTAATGCCCTAACCCTAACCCTAACCCTAATCCTCATCCTAACCCTAACCCTAATACCCTAACCCTAACCATAATCCTAACCGCCACCCTAAACCTAACCCAAAACCTAACACTAACCCTAACCCCTAACCCTAACCCTAACCTTAACCCTAACCCTAACCCTAAACTTAATGCTAACCTTAACCCTAACCCTAACCCTAGCCCTAATGCCCTAACCCTAACCCTAACCCTAATCCTCATCCTAACCCTAACCCTAATACCCTAACCCTAACCATAATCCTAACCGCCACCCTAAACCTAACCCTAACCCTAACGCTAACACATCCCTAACCCCTAACCCAACTCAAGTTCTGTCAAAGTGTCAGGAGGATACGAAACGTCAATCCTTTTCTTCTCCGCCGATGCTGCCAGACCTGCTGAGTTTTTCCAGATAATTCTGTTTTTGTTTTTGTTTTGGATTTCCAGCAGCCACAATTTTTTTGTTTTTAAACAGAGGCAAACAGAGTTAAACAGAGTTAAACAGAGGCAAACAGAGTTAGACAGAGGCAAGCATAGTTAAACAGAGTTAAACAGATGCAAACAGAGATAAACACAGTTAAACAGTTTCAAACAGAGATAACCAGAGTTAATCAGAGGAAAACAGAGTTAAACAGTGTTAAACAAAGTTAAACAGAGGCAAACAGAGTTGAAAAGAGTTAAACACATGCAAACAGAGATGAACAAAGTTCAACTGAGTTAAAAGGAGTGAAACAGAGTTAGACAGAGGCAAACAGACTGAAACAGAGTTAAACAGAGGCAAATGGAGGCAAACCCTAGCCCTAGCCCTAACCCTAGCCCTAACTCTAAACCTAACCCTACCCCTAGCACTAGACCTAAACCTCGGTCTAATCCTAAACCGAAAATTGACCCTAGCCCTAGCCCTAACCCTAGCCCTAACCCTAAATCTAACCCTAGCACTAGCTCAAACCCTAGCCCTAACTCTAAACCTAAACCTAACCATAGCCCTAGCGCTAACCCTAGACCAAACAATAGCCCTAACCCTAACCCTAACCCTAATCCTAACCCTAACCCTAACCCTAACACTAACCCTAACCCCTAGCCCTAGCCCTAAACTTAACCCTAATGACCTAACCCTAACCCTAACCCTAATCCTCATCCTAACCCTAACCCTAATACCCTAACCCTAACCATAATCCTAACCGCCACCCTAAACCTAACCCTAACCCTAACCCTACCACATCCCTAACCCCTAACCCAACTCAAGTTCTGTCAAAGTGTCAGGAGGATACGAAACATCAATCCTTTTCTTCTCCGCCGATGCTGCCAGACCTGCTGAGTTTTTCCAGATAATTCTGTTTTTGTTTTTGTTTTGGATTTCCAGCAGCCACAATTTTTTTGTTTTTAAACAGAGGCAAACAGAGTTAAACAGAGGCAAAGAGAGGCAAAAAGAGGCAAACAGAGTTAAACAAAGTTAAAAAGAGGGAAACAGATTTGAACAGAGTTAAACAGAGGCAAACAGAGTTAAAACAAGTTAAACAGATGCAAACAGAGTTGAACAGAGTTCAACTGAGTTAAAAGGAGTGAAACAGAGTTAGACAGAGGCTAACAGACTGAAAGAGAATTAAACAGAGGCAAATGGATGCAAACCCTAGCCCTAGCCCTAACCCTAGCCCTAACACTAAACCTAAACCTAACCCTAGCACAAGACCTAACCCTCGCTCTAATCCTAAAGCTAAAATTGATCCTAGCCCTAGCCCTAACCCTAGCCCTCACCCTAAATCTAACCCTAGCACTAGCCCAAACCCTAGCCCTAACTCTAAACCTAAACCTAACCATAGCCCTAGCGCTAACCCTAGCCCTAACAATAGCCCTAACCCTAACCCTAACCCTAATCCTAACCCCTAACCCTAACCCAAAACCTAACACTAACCCTAACCCCTAACCCTAACCCTAACCTTAACCCTAACCCTAACCCTAAACTTAATGCTAACCTTAACCCTAACCCTAACCCTAGCCCTAATGCCCTAACCCTAACCCTACCCTAATCCTCATCCTAACCCTAACCCTAATACCCTAACCCTAACCATAATCCTAACCGCCACCCTAAACCTAACCCTAACCCTAACGCTAACACATCCCTAACCCCTAACCCAACTCAAGTTCTGTCAAAGTGTCAGGAGGATACGAAACGTCAATCCTTTTCTTCTCCGCCGATGCTGCCAGACCTGCTGAGTTTTTCCAGATAATTCTGTTTTTGTTTTTGTTTTGGATTTCCAGCAGCCACAATTTTTTTGTTTTTAAACAGAGGCAAACAGAGTTAAACAGAGTTAAACAGAGGCAAACAGAGTTAGACAGAGGCAAGCATAGTTAAACAGAGTTAAACAGATGCAAACAGAGATAAACACAGTTAAACAGTTTCAAACAGAGATAACCAGAGTTAATCAGAGGAAAACAGAGTTAAACAGTGTTAAACAAAGTTAAACAGAGGCAAACAGAGTTGAAAAGAGTTAAACACATGCAAACAGAGATGAACAAAGTTCAACTGAGTTAAAAGGAGTGAAACAGAGTTAGACAGAGGCAAACAGACTGAAACAGAGTTAAACAGAGGCAAATGGAGGCAAACCCTAGCCCTAGCCCTAACCCTAGCCCTAACTCTAAACCTAACCCTACCCCTAGCACTAGACCTAAACCTCGGTCTAATCCTAAACCGAAAATTGACCCTAGCCCTAGCCCTAACCCTAGCCCTAACCCTAAATCTAACCCTAGCACTAGCTCAAACCCTAGCCCTAACTCTAAACCTAAACCTAACCATAGCCCTAGCGCTAACCCTAGACCAAACAATAGCCCTAACCCTAACCCTAACCCTAATCCTAACCCTAACCCTAACCCTAACACTAACCCTAACCCCTAGCCCTAGCCCTAAACTTAACCCTAATGACCTAACCCTAACCCTAACCCTAATCCTCATCCTAACCCTAACCCTAATACCCTAACCCTAACCATAATCCTAACCGCCACCCTAAACCTAACCCTAACCCTAACCCTACCACATCCCTAACCCCTAACCCAACTCAAGTTCTGTCAAAGTGTCAGGAGGATACGAAACATCAATCCTTTTCTTCTCCGCCGATGCTGCCAGACCTGCTGAGTTTTTCCAGATAATTCTGTTTTTGTTTTTGTTTTGGATTTCCAGCAGCCACAATTTTTTTGTTTTTAAACAGAGGCAAACAGAGTTAAACAGAGTTAAACAGAGGCAAACAGAGTTAGACAGATGCAAGCATAGTTAAACAGAGTTAAACAGATGCAAACAGAGATAAACACAGTTAAACAGAGGCAAACAGAGCTAAACAAAGTTAATCAGAGGCAAACAGTGTTAAACAGTGTTAAACAAAGTTAAACAGAGGCAAACAGAGTTAAACAGAGGCAAACAGAGTTACACAGAGTTAAACAGAGGCAAACAGAGTTAAACAGAGTTAAACAGAGGCAAACAGAAATCAACAGAGTTAAACAGAGGCAAAAAGATTTAAACAGAGTTAAACAAAAGGAAACAGAGTTAAACAGAGTTAAGCAGAGGCAAACAAAGTTAAACAGAGTTAAACAGAGGGAAACAGAGTTAAACAGAGTTAAACAGATGCAAACAGAGATAAACACAGTTAAACAGATTCAAACAGAGATAACCAGAGTTAATCAGAGGAAAACAGAGTTAAACAGTGTTAAACAAAGTTAAACAGAGGCAAACAGAGTTGAAAAGAGTTAAACAGATGCAAACAGAGTTGAACAGAGTTCAACTGAGTTAAAAGGAGTGAAACAGAGTTAGACAGAGGCAAACAGACTGAAACAGAGTTAAACAGAGGCAAACGGAGGCAAACCCTAGCCCTAGCCCTAACCCTAGCCCTAACGCTAAACCTAACCCTACCCCTAGCACTAGACCTAACCCTCGGTCTAATCCTAAACCTAAAATTGACCCTAGCCCTAGCTCTAACCCTAGCCCTAACCCTAAATCTAACCCTAGCACTAGCCCAAACCCTAGCCCTAACTCTAAACCTAAACCTAACCATAGCCCTAGCGCTAACCCTAGACCAAACAACAGCCCTAACCCTAACCCTAACACTAATCCTAACCCCTAACCCTAACCCTAACCCTAACACTAACCCTAACCCCTAACCCTAACCCTAACCTTAATGCTAACCTTAACCCCTAACCCTAACCCTAACCCTAATGCCCTAACCCTAACCCTAATTCTAATCCTCATCCTTACCCTAACCCTAATACCCTAACCCTAACCATAATCCTAACCGTCACCCTAACCATAACCCTAACCCTAAACCTAACCCATCACTAACCCCTTACCCAACTCAAGTTCTGTCAAAGTGTCAGGAGGATACGAAACGTCAATTATTTTCTTCTCCGCCGATGCTGCCAGACCTGCTGAGTTTTTCCAGATAATTCTGTTTTTGTTTTTGTTTTGGATTTCCAGCAGCCGCAGTTTTTTTGTTTTTAAACAGAGGCAGAGTTAAACAGAGTAAAACAGATGCAAACAGAGATAAACACAGTTAAACAGAGGCAAACAGAGCTAAACAAAGTTAATCAGAGGTAAACAGAGTTAAACAGTGTTAAACAAAGTTAAACAGAGGCAAGCATAGTTAAACATAGTTAATCAGAGGCAAACAGAGTTACACAGAGTTAAACAGAGGCAAACTGCGTTAAACAGTGGCAAACAGAGTTAAACAGAGGCAAACAGAGTTAAACAGAGGCAACCAGCGTTAAACAAAGTTAAACAGATGGAAACAGATTTAAACAGAGTTAGACAGAGGCAAACAGAGTTAAACAGAGGCAAACAGAGTTACACAGAGTTAAACAGAGGCAAACAGAGTTAAACAGAGTTAAACAGAGGCAAACAGAAATCAACAGAGTTAAACAGAGGCAAAAAGATTTAAACAGAGTTAAACAAAAAGAAACAGAGTTAAACAGAGTTAAGCAGAGGCAAACAGAGTTAAACAGAGGGAAACAGAGTTAAACAGAGTTAAATAGAGTTAAACAGAGGGAAACAGAGTTAAACAGACTTAAACAGAGGCAAACAGGGGCAAACAGATTTAGACAGAATTAAACAGAGGCAAACAGTGGCAAATAGAGGTAAAGAGAGTTAAGCAGAGTTAAACAGAGGCAAAGAGAGGCAAAAAGAGGCAACAGAGTTAAACAAAGTTAAACAGAGGGAAACAGATTTGAACAGAGTTAAACAGAGGCAAACAGAGTTAAAACGAGTTAAACAGATGCAAACAGAGTTGAACAGAGTTCAACTGAGTTAAAAGGAGTGAAACAGAGTTAGACAGAGGCTAACAGACTGAAAGAGAGTTAAACAGAGGCAAATGGATGCAAACCCTAGCCCTAGCCCTAACCCTAGCCCTAACACTAAACCTAAACCTAACCCTAGCACTAGACCTAACCCTCGCTCTAATCCTAAAGCTAAAATTGATCCTAGCCCTAGCCCTAACCCTAGCCCTCACCCTAAATCTAACCCTAGCACTAGCCCAAACCCTAGCCCTAACTCTAAACCTAAACCTAACCATAGCCCTAGCGCTAACCCTAGCCCTAACAATAGCCCTAACCCTAACCCTAACCCTAATCCTAACCCCTAACCCTAACCCAAAACCTAACACTAACCCTAACCCCTAACCCTAACCCTAACCTTAACCCTAACCCTAACCCTAAACTTAATGCTAACCTTAACCCTAACCCTAACCCTAGCCCTAATGCCCTAACCCTAACCCTAACCCTAATCCTCATCCTAACCCTAACCCTAATACCCTAACCCTAACCATAATCCTAACTGCCACCCTAAACCTAACCCTAACCCTAACCCTAACACATCCCTAACCCCTAACCCAACTCAAGTTCTGTCAAAGTGTCAGGAGGATACGAAACATCAATCCTTTTCTTCTCCGCCGATGCTGCCAGACCTGCTGAGTTTTTCCAGATAATTCTGTTTTTGTTTTTGTTTTGGATTTCCAGCAGCCACAATTTTTTTGTTTTTAAACAGAGGCAAACAGAGTTAAACAGAGTTAAACAGAGGCAAACAGAGTTAGACAGAGGCAAGCATAGTTAAACAGAGTTAAACAGATGCAAACAGAGATAAACACAGTTAAACAGTTTCAAACAGAGATAACCAGAGTTAATCAGAGGAAAATAGAGTTAAACAGTGTTAAACAAAGTTAAACAGAGGCAAACAGAGTTGAAAAGAGTTAAACACATGCAAACAGAGATGAACAAAGTTCAACTGAGTTAAAAGGAGTGAAACAGAGTTAGACAGAGGCAAACAGACTGAAACAGAGTTAAACAGAGGCAAATGGAGGCAAACCCTAGCCCTAGCCCTAACCCTAGCCCTAACGCTAAACCTAACCCTACCCCTAGCACTAGACCTAAACCTCGGTCTAATCCTAAACCGAAAATTGACCCTAGCCCTAGCCCTAACCCTAGCCCTAACCCTAAATCTAACCCTAGCACTAGCTCAAACCCTAGCCCTAACTCTAAACCTAAACCTAACCATAGCCCTAGCGCTAACCCTAGACCAAACAATAGCCCTAACCCTAACCCTAACCCTAATCCTAACCCTAACCCTAACCCTAACACTAACCCTAACCCCTAACCCTAGCCCTAAACTTAACCCTAATGCCCTAACCCTAACCCTAACCCTAATCCTCATCCTAACCCTAACCCTAATACCCTAACCCTAACCATAATCCTAACCGCCACCCTAAACCTAACCCTAACCCTAACCCTACCACATCCCTAACCCCTAACCCAACTCAAGTTCTGTCAAAGTGTCAGGAGGATACGAAACATCAATCCTTTTCTTCTCCGCCGATGCTGCCAGACCTGCTGAGTTTTTCCAGATAATTCTGTTTTTGTTTTTGTTTTGGATTTCCAGCAGCCACAATTTTTTTGTTTTTAAACAGAGGCAAACAGAGTTAAACAGAGTTAAACAGAGGCAAACAGAGTTAGACAGATGCAAGCATAGTTAAACAGAGTTAAACAGATGCAAACAGAGATAAACACAGTTAAACAGAGGCAAACAGAGCTAAACAAAGTTAATCAGAGGCAAACAGTGTTAAACAGTGTTAAACAAAGTTAAACAGAGGCAAAAAGATTTAAACAGAGTTAAACAAAAGGAAACAGAGTTAAACAGAGTTAAGCAGAGGCAAACAAAGTTAAACAGAGTTAAACAGAGGGAAACAGAGTTAAACAGAGTTAAACAGAGGGAAAAAGAGTTAAACAGACTTAAACAGAGGCAAACAGGGGCAAACAGATTTAGACAGACTTAAACAGAGGCAAACAGTGGCAAATAGAGGTAAAGAGAGTTAAGCAGAGTTAAACAGAGGCAAAGAGAGGCAAGCAGAGGCAAACAGAGTTAAACAAAGTTAAACGGAGTGAAACAGATTTTAACAGAGTTAAACAGAGGCAAACAGAGTTAAACAGAGTTAAACAGATGCAAACAGAGTTGAACAGAGTTCAACTGAGTTAAAAGGAGTGAAACAGAGTTAGACAGAGGCAATCAGACTGAAACAGAGTTAAACAGAGGCAAATGGAGGCAAACCCTAGCCCTAGCCCTAACCCTAGCCCTAACACTAAACCTAAATCTAACCCTAGCACTAGACCTAACCCTCGCTCTAATCCTAAACATAAAGTTGATCCTAGCCCTAGCCCTAACCCTAGCCCTAACCCTAAATCTAACCCTAGCACTAGCCCAGACCCTAGCCCTAACTCTAAATCTAAACCTAACCATAGCCCTAGCGCTAACCCTAGCACTAACAATAGCCCTAACCCTAACACTAACCCTAATCCTAACCCCTAACCCTAACCCTAACCCTAACACTAACCCTAACCCCTAACCCTAACCCTAACCTTAACCCTAACCCTAACCCTAAACATAATGCTAACCTTAACCCTAACCCTAACCCTCACCCTAATGCCCTAACCCTAAACCTAACCCTAATCCTCATCCTAACCCTAACCCTAATACCCTAGCCCTAACCATAATCCTAACCGCCACCCTAAACCTAACCCTAACCCTAACCCTAACACATCCCTAACCCCTAACCCAACTCAAGTTCTGTCAAAGTGTCAGGAGGATACAAAACGTCAATCCTTTTCTTCTCCGCCGATGCTGCCAGACCTGCTGAGTTTTTCCAGATAATTCTGTTTTTGTTTTTGTTTTGGATTTCCAGCAGCCACAATTTTTTTGTTTTTAAACAGAGGCAAACAGAGTTAAACAGAGTTAAACAGAGGCAAACAGAGTTAGACAGAGGCAAGCATAGTTAAACAGAGTTAAACAGATGCAAACAGAGATAAACACAGTTAAACAGTTTCAAACAGAGATAACCAGAGTTAATCAGAGGAAAACAGAGTTAAACAGTGTTAAACAAAGTTAAACAGAGGCAAACAGAGTTGAAAAGAGTTAAACACATGCAAACAGAGATGAACAAAGTTCAACTGAGTTAAAAGGAGTGAAACAGAGTTAGACAGAGGCAAACAGACTGAAACAGAGTTAAACAGAGGCAAATGGAGGCAAACCCTAGCCCTAGCCCTAACCCTAGCCCTAACGCTAAACCTAACCCTACCCCTAGCACTAGACCTAAACCTCGGTCTAATCCTAAACCGAAAATTGACCCTAACCCTAGCCCTAACCCTAAATCTAACCCTAGCACTAGCTCAAACCCTAGCCCTAACTCTAAACTTAAACCTAACCATAGCCCTAGCGCTAACCCTAGACCAAACAATAGCCCTAACCCTAATCCTAACCCTAATCCTAACCCTAACCCTAACCCTAACACTAACCCTAACCCCTAACCCTAGCCCTAAACTTAACCCTAATGCCCTAACCCTAACCCTAACCCTAATCCTCATCCTAACCCTAACCCTAATACCCTAACCCTAACCATAATCCTAACCGCCACCCTAAACCTAACCCTAACCCTAACCCTACCACATCCCTAACCCCTAACCCAACTCAAGTTCTGTCAAAGTGTCAGGAGGATACGAAACATCAATCCTTTTCTTCTCCGCCGATGCTGCCAGACCTGCTGAGTTTTTCCAGATAATTCTGTTTTTGTTTTTGTTTTGGATTTCCAGCAGCCACAATTTTTTTGTTTTTAAACAGAGGCAAACAGAGTTAAACAGAGTTAAACAGAGGCAAACAGAGTTAGACAGATGCAAGCATAGTTAAACAGAGTTAAACAGATGCAAACAGAGATAAACACAGTTAAACAGAGGCAAACAGAGCTAAACAAAGTTAATCAGAGGCAAACAGTGTTAAACAGTGTTAAACAAAGTTAAACAGAGGCAAAAAGATTTAAACAGAGTTAAACAAAAGGAAACAGAGTTAAACAGAGTTAGGCAGAGGCAAACAAAGTTAAACAGAGTTAAACAGAGGGAAACAGAGTTAAACAGAGTTAAACAGAGGGAAAAAGAGTTAAACAGACTTAAACAGAGGCAAACAGGGGCAAACAGATTTAGACAGACTTAAACAGAGGCAAACAGTGGCAAATAGAGGTAAAGAGAGTTAAGCAGAGTTAAACAGAGGCAAAGAGAGGCAAGCAGAGGCAAACAGAGTTAAACAAAGTTAAACAGAGGGAAACAGATTTTAACAGAGTTAAACAGAGGCAAACAGAGATAAACACAGTTAAACAGTTTCAAACAGAGATAACCAGAGTTAATCAGAGGAAAACAGAGTTAAACAGTGTTAAACAAAGTTAAACAGAGGCAAACAGAGTTGAAAAGAGTTAAACACATGCAAACAGAGATGAACAAAGTTCAACTGAGTTAAAATGAGTGAAACAGAGTTAGACAGAGGCAAACAGACTGAAACAGAGTTAAACAGAGGCAAATGGAGGCAAACCCTAGCCCTAGCCCTAACCCTAGCCCTAACTCTAAACCTAACCCTACCCCTAGCACTAGACCTAAACCTCGGTCTAATCCTAAACCGAAAATTGACCCTAGCCCTAGCCCTAACCCTAGCCCTAACCCTAAATCTAACCCTAGCACTAGCTCAAACCCTAGCCCTAACTCTAAACCTAAACCTAACCATAGCCCTAGCGCTAACCCTAGACCAAACAATAGCCCTAACCCTAACCCTAACCCTAATCCTAACCCTAACCCTAACCCTAACACTAACCCTAACCCCTAGCCCTAGCCCTAAACTTAACCCTAATGACCTAACCCTAACCCTAACCCTAATCCTCATCCTAACCCTAACCCTAATACCCTAACCCTAACCATAATCCTAACCGCCACCCTAAACCTAACCCTAACCCTAACCCTACCACATCCCTAACCCCTAACCCAACTCAAGTTCTGTCAAAGTGTCAGGAGGATACGAAACATCAATCCTTTTCTTCTCCGCCGATGCTGCCAGACCTGCTGAGTTTTTCCAGATAATTCTGTTTTTGTTTTTGTTTTGGATTTCCAGCAGCCACAATTTTTTTGTTTTTAAACAGAGGCAAACAGAGTTAAACAGAGTTAAACAGAGGCAAACAGAGTTAGACAGATGCAAGCATAGTTAAACAGAGTTAAACAGATGCAAACAGAGATAAACACAGTTAAACAGAGGCAAACAGAGCTAAACAAAGTTAATCAGAGGCAAACAGTGTTAAACAGTGTTAAACAAAGTTAAACAGAGGCAAACAGAGTTAAACAGAGGCAAACAGAGTTACACAGAGTTAAACAGAGGCAAACAGAGTTAAACAGAGTTAAACAGAGGCAAACAGAAATCAACAGAGTTAAACAGAGGCAAAAAGATTTAAACAGAGTTAAACAAAAGGAAACAGAGTTAAACAGAGTTAAGCAGAGGCAAACAAAGTTAAACAGAGTTAAACAGAGGGAAACAGAGTTAAACAGAGTTAAACAGATGCAAACAGAGATAAACACAGTTAAACAGATTCAAACAGAGATAACCAGAGTTAATCAGAGGAAAACAGAGTTAAACAGTGTTAAACAAAGTTAAACAGAGGCAAACAGAGTTGAAAAGAGTTAAACAGATGCAAACAGAGTTGAACAGAGTTCAACTGAGTTAAAAGGAGTGAAACAGAGTTAGACAGAGGCAAACAGACTGAAACAGAGTTAAACAGAGGCAAACGGAGGCAAACCCTAGCCCTAGCCCTAACCCTAGCCCTAACGCTAAACCTAACCCTACCCCTAGCACTAGACCTAACCCTCGGTCTAATCCTAAACCTAAAATTGACCCTAGCCCTAGCTCTAACCCTAGCCCTAACCCTAAATCTAAACCTAGCACTAGCCCAAACCCTAGCCCTAACTCTAAACCTAAACCTAACCATAGCCCTAGCGCTAACCCTAGACCAAACAACAGCCCTAACCCTAACCCTAACACTAATCCTAACCCCTAACCCTAACCCTAACCCTAACACTAACCCTAACCCCTAACCCTAACCCTAACCTTAATGCTAACCTTAACCCTAACCCTAACCCTAACCCTAATGCCCTAACCCTAACCCTAATTCTAATCCTCATCCTTACCCTAACCCTAATACCCTAACCCTAACCATAATCCTAACCGTCACCCTAACCATAACCCTAACCCTAAACCTAACCCATCACTAACCCCTTACCCAACTCAAGTTCTGTCAAAGTGTCAGGAGGATACGAAACGTCAATTATTTTCTTCTCCGCCGATGCTGCCAGACCTGCTGAGTTTTTCCAGATAATTCTGTTTTTGTTTTTGTTTTGGATTTCCAGCAGCCGCAGTTTTTTTGTTTTTAAACAGAGGCAGAGTTAAACAGAGTAAAACAGATGCAAACAGAGATAAACACAGTTAAACAGAGGCAAACAGAGCTAAACAAAGTTAATCAGAGGTAAACAGAGTTAAACAGTGTTAAACAAAGTTAAACAGAGGCAAGCATAGTTAAACATAGTTAATCAGAGGCAAACAGAGTTACACAGAGTTAAACAGAGGCAAACTGCGTTAAACAGTGGCAAACAGAGTTAAACAGAGGCAAACAGAGTTAAACAGAGGCAACCAGCGTTAAACAAAGTTAAACAGATGGAAACAGATTTAAACAGAGTTAGACAGAGGCAAACAGAGTTAAACAGAGGCAAACAGAGTTACACAGAGTTAAACAGAGGCAAACAGAGTTAAACAGAGTTAAACAGAGGCAAACAGAAATCAACAGAGTTAAACAGAGGCAAAAAGATTTAAACAGAGTTAAACAAAAAGAAACAGAGTTAAACAGAGTTAAGCAGAGGCAAACAGAGTTAAACAGAGGGAAACAGAGTTAAACAGAGTTAAATAGAGTTAAACAGAGGGAAACAGAGTTAAACAGACTTAAACAGAGGCAAACAGGGGCAAACAGATTTAGACAGAATTAAACAGAGGCAAACAGTGGCAAATAGAGGTAAAGAGAGTTAAGCAGAGTTAAACAGAGGCAAAGAGAGGCAAAAAGAGGCAAACAGAGTTAAACAAAGTTAAACAGAGGGAAACAGATTTGAACAGAGTTAAACAGAGGCAAACAGAGTTAAAACGAGTTAAACAGATGCAAACAGAGTTGAACAGAGTTCAACTGAGTTAAAAGGAGTGAAACAGAGTTAGACAGAGGCTAACAGACTGAAAGAGAGTTAAACAGAGGCAAATGGATGCAAACCCTAGCCCTAGCCCTAACCCTAGCCCTAACACTAAACCTAAACCTAACCCTAGCACTAGACCTAACCCTCGCTCTAATCCTAAAGCTAAAATTGATCCTAGCCCTAGCCCTAACCCTAGCCCTCACCCTAAATCTAACCCTAGCACTAGCCCAAACCCTAGCCCTAACTCTAAACCTAAACCTAACCATAGCCCTAGCGCTAACCCTAGCCCTAACAATAGCCCTAACCCTAACCCTAACCCTAATCCTAACCCCTAACCCTAACCCAAAACCTAACACTAACCCTAACCCCTAACCCTAACCCTAACCTTAACCCTAACCCTAACCCTAAACTTAATGCTAACCTTAACCCTAACCCTAACCCTAACCCTAATGCCCTAACCCTAACCCTAACCCTAATCCTCATCCTAACCCTAACCCTAATACCCTAACCCTAACCATAATCCTAACTGCCACCCTAAACCTAACCCTAACCCTAACCCTAACACATCCCTAACCCCTAACCCAACTCAAGTTCTGTCAAAGTGTCAGGAGGATACGAAACATCAATCCTTTTCTTCTCCGCCGATGCTGCCAGACCTGCTGAGTTTTTCCAGATAATTCTGTTTTTGTTTTTGTTTTGGATTTCCAGCAGCCACAATTTTTTTGTTTTTAAACAGAGGCAAACAGAGTTAAACAGAGTTAAACAGAGGCAAACAGAGTTAGACAGAGGCAAGCATAGTTAAACAGAGTTAAACAGATGCAAACAGAGATAAACACAGTTAAACAGTTTCAAACAGAGATAACCAGAGTTAATCAGAGGAAAATAGAGTTAAACAGTGTTAAACAAAGTTAAACAGAGGCAAACAGAGTTGAAAAGAGTTAAACACATGCAAACAGAGATGAACAAAGTTCAACTGAGTTAAAAGGAGTGAAACAGAGTTAGACAGAGGCAAACAGACTGAAACAGAGTTAAACAGAGGCAAATGGAGGCAAACCCTAGCCCTAGCCCTAACCCTAGCCCTAACGCTAAACCTAACCCTACCCCTAGCACTAGACCTAAACCTCGGTCTAATCCTAAACCGAAAATTGACCCTAGCCCTAGCCCTAACCCTAGCCCTAACCCTAAATCTAACCCTAGCACTAGCTCAAACCCTAGCCCTAACTCTAAACCTAAACCTAACCATAGCCCTAGCGCTAACCCTAGACCAAACAATAGCCCTAACCCTAACCCTAACCCTAATCCTAACCCTAACCCTAACCCTAACACTAACCCTAACCCCTAACCCTAGCCCTAAACTTAACCCTAATGCCCTAACCCTAACCCTAACCCTAATCCTCATCCTAACCCTAACCCTAATACCCTAACCCTAACCATAATCCTAACCGCCACCCTAAACCTAACCCTAACCCTAACCCTACCACATCCCTAACCCCTAACCCAACTCAAGTTCTGTCAAAGTGTCAGGAGGATACGAAACATCAATCCTTTACTTCTCCGCCGATGCTGCCAGACCTGCTGAGTTTTTCCAGATAATTCTGTTTTTGTTTTTGTTTTGGATTTCCAGCAGCCACAATTTTTTTGTTTTTAAACAGAGGCAAACAGAGTTAAACAGAGTTAAACAGAGGCAAACAGAGTTAGACAGATGCAAGCATAGTTAAACAGAGTTAAACAGATGCAAACAGAGATAAACACAGTTAAACAGAGGCAAACAGAGCTAAACAAAGTTAATCAGAGGCAAACAGTGTTAAACAGTGTTAAACAAAGTTAAACAGAGGCAAAAAGATTTAAACAGAGTTAAACAAAAGGAAACAGAGTTAAACAGAGTTAAGCAGAGGCAAACAAAGTTAAACAGAGGGAAACAGAGTTAAACAGAGTTAAACAGAGGGAAAAAGAGTTAAACAGACTTAAACAGAGGCAAACAGGGGCAAACAGATTTAGACAGACTTAAACAGAGGCAAACAGTGGCAAATAGAGGTAAAGAGAGTTAAGCAGAGTTAAACAGAGGCAAAGAGAGGCAAGCAGAGGCAAACAGAGTTAAACAAAGTTAAACAGAGGGAAACAGATTTTAACAGAGTTAAACAGAGGCAAACAGAGTCAAACAGAGTTAAACAGATGCAAACAGAGTTGAACAGAGTTCAACTGAGTTAAAATGAGTGAAACAGAGTTAGACAGAGGCTAACAGACTGAAACAGAGTTAAACAGAGGCAAATGGAGGCAAACCCTAGCCCTAGCCCTAACCCTAGCCCTAACACTAAACCTAAATCTAACCCTAGCACTAGACCTAACCCTCGCTCTAATCCTAAACATAAAGTTGATCCTAGCCCTAGCCCTAACCCTAGCCCTAACCCTAAATCTAACCCTAGCACTAGCCCAGACCCTAGCCCTAACTCTAAATCTAAACCTAACCATAGCCCTAGCGCTAACCCTAGCACTAACAATAGCCCTAACCCTAACACTAACCCTAATCCTAACCCCTAACCCTAACCCTAACCCTAACACTAACCCTAACCCCTAACCCTAACCCTAACCTTAACCCTAACCCTAACCCTAAACATAATGCTAACCTTAACCCTAACCCTAACCCTCACCCTAATGCCCTAACCCTAAACCTAACCCTAATCCTCATCCTAACCCTAACCCTAATACCCTAGCCCTAACCATAATCCTAACCGCCACCCTAAACCTAACCCTAACCCTAACCCTAACACATCCCTAACCCCTAACCCAACTCAAGTTCTGTCAAAGTGTCAGGAGGATACAAAACGTCAATCCTTTTCTTCTCCGCCGATGCTGCCAGACCTGCTGAGTTTTTCCAGATAATTCTGTTTTTGTTTTTGTTTTGGATTTCCAGCAGCCACAATTTTTTTGTTTTTAAACAGAGGCAAACAGAGTTAAACAGAGTTAAACAGAGGCAAACAGAGTTAGACAGAGGCAAGCATAGTTAAACAGAGTTAAACAGATGCAAACAGAGATAAACACAGTTAAACAGTTTCAAACAGAGATAACCAGAGTTAATCAGAGGAAAACAGAGTTAAACAGTGTTAAACAAAGTTAAACAGAGGCAAACAGAGTTGAAAAGAGTTAAACACATGCAAACAGAGATGAACAAAGTTCAACTGAGTTAAAAGGAGTGAAACAGAGTTAGACAGAGGCAAACAGACTGAAACAGAGTTAAACAGAGGCAAATGGAGGCAAACCCTAGCCCTAGCCCTAACCCTAGCCCTAACGCTAAACCTAACCCTACCCCTAGCACTAGACCTAAACCTCGGTCTAATCCTAAACCGAAAATTGACCCTAACCCTAGCCCTAACCCTAAATCTAACACTAGCACTAGCTCAAACCCTAGCCCTAACTCTAAACCTAAACCTAACCATAGCCCTAGCGCTAACCCTAGACCAAACAATAGCCCTAACCCTAACCCTAACCCTAATCCTAACCCTAACCCTAACCCTAACACTAACCCTAACCCCTAACCCTAGCCCTAAACTTAACCCTAATGCCCTAACCCTAACCCTAACCCTAATCCTCATCCTAACCCTAACCCTAATACCCTAACCCTAACCATAATCCTAACCGCCACCCTAAACCTAACCCTAACCCTAACCCTACCACATCCCTAACCCCTAACCCAACTCAAGTTCTGTCAAAGTGTCAGGAGGATACGAAACATCAATCCTTTTCTTCTCCGCCGATGCTGCCAGACCTGCTGAGTTTTTCCAGATAATTCTGTTTTTGTTTTTGTTTTGGATTTCCAGCAGCCACAATTTTTTTGTTTTTAAACAGAGGCAAACAGAGTTAAACAGAGTTAAACAGAGGCAAACAGAGTTAGACAGATGCAAGCATAGTTAAACAGAGTTAAACAGATGCAAACAGAGATAAACACAGTTAAACAGAGGCAAACAGAGCTAAACAAAGTTAATCAGAGGCAAACAGTGTTAAACAGTGTTAAACAAAGTTAAACAGAGGCAAAAAGATTTAAACAGAGTTAAACAAAAGGAAACAGAGTTAAACAGAGTTAGGCAGAGGCAAACAAAGTTAAACAGAGTTAAACAGAGGGAAACAGAGTTAAACAGAGTTAAACAGAGGGAAAAAGAGTTAAACAGACTTAAACAGAGGCAAACAGGGGCAAACAGATTTAGACAGACTTAAACAGAGGCAAACAGTGGCAAATAGAGGTAAAGAGAGTTAAGCAGAGTTAAACAGAGGCAAAGAGAGGCAAGCAGAGGCAAACAGAGTTAAACAAAGTTAAACAGAGGGAAACAGATTTTAACAGAGTTAAACAGAGGCAAACAGAGTCAAACAGAGTTAAACAGATGCAAACAGAGTTGAACAGAGTTCAACTGAGTTAAAATGAGTGAAACAGAGTTAGACAGAGGCTAACAGACTGAAACAGAGTTAAACAGAGGCAAATGGAGGCAAACCCTAGCCCTAGCCCTAACCCTAGCCCTAACACTAAACCTAAATCTAACCCTAGCACTAGACCTAACCCTCGCTCTAATCCTAAACATAAAGTTGATCCTAGCCCTAGCCCTAACCCTAGCCCTAACCCTAAATCTAACCCTAGCACTAGCCAAAACCCTAGCCCTAACTCTAAATCTAAACGTAACCATAGCCCTAGCGCTAACCCTAGCACTAACAATAGCCCTAACCCTAACCCTAACCCTAATCCTAACCCCTAACCCTAACCCTAACCCTAACACTAACCCTAACCCCTAACCCTAACCCTAACCTTAACCCTAACCCTAACCCTAAACATAATGCTAACCTTAACCCTAACCCTAACCCTAACCCTAATGCCCTAACCCTAACCCTAACCCTAATCCTCATCCTAACCCTAACCCTAATACCCTAGCCCTAACCATAATCCTAACCGCCACCCTAAACCTAACCCTAACCCTAACACATCCCTAACCCCTAACCCAACTCAAGTTCTGTCAAAGTGTCAGGAGGATACAAAACGTCAATCCTTTTCTTCTCCGCCGATGCTGCCAGACCTGCTGAGTTTTTCCAGATAATTCTGTTTTTGTTTTTGTTTTGGATTTCCAGCAGCCACAATTTTTTTGTTTTTAAACAGAGGCAAACAGAGTTAAACAGAGTTAAACAGAGGCAAACAGAGTTAGACAGAGGCAAGCATAGTTAAACAGAGTTAAACAGATGCAAACAGAGATAAACACAGTTAAACAGTTTCAAACAGAGATAACCAGAGTTAATCAGAGGAAAACAGAGTTAAACAGTGTTAAACAAAGTTAAACAGAGGCAAACAGAGTTGAAAAGAGTTAAACACGTGCAAACAGAGTTAAACAGAGGGAAACAGAGTTAAACAGACTTAAACAGAGGCAAACAGGGGCAAACAGATTTAGACAGACTTAAACAGAGGCAAACAGTGGCAAATAGAGTTAAAGCGAGGTAAGCAGAGTTAAACAGAGGCAACCAGAGGCAAACAGAGTTAAACAAAGTTAAACAGTGGTAAACAGATTTTAACAGAGTTAAACAGAGGCAAACAGAGTTAAACAGAGTTAAACAGATTCAAACAGAGTTGAACAGAGGTAACTGAGTTAAAAGGAGTGAAACAGAGTTAGACAGAGGCAAACAGACTGAAACAGAGTTAAACAGAGGCAAACGGAGGCAAACCCTAGCCCTAGCCCTAACCCTTGCCCTAACTCTAACTCTAACCCTAGCACTAGCCCAAACCCTAGCCCTAACTCTAAACCTAAACCTAACCATAGCCCTAGCGCTAACCCTAGCCCTAACAATAGCCCTAACCCTAACACTAACCCTAATCCTAACCCCTAACCCTAACCCTAACCCTAACACTAATCCTAACCCCTAAACCTAACCCTAACCTTAACCCTAACACTAACCCTAACCTTAATGCTAACCTTAACCCTAACCCTAACCCTAACCCTAATGCCCTAACCCTAACCCTAACCCTAACCCTCATCCTTAACCTAACCCTAATACCCTAACCCTAACCATAATCCTAACCGTCACCCTAACCCTAACCCTAACCCATCCCTAACCCCTAACCCAACTCAAGTTCTGTCAAAGTGTCAGGAGGATACGAAACGTCAATTCTTTTCTTCTCCGCCAATGCTGCCAGACCTGCTGAGTTTTTCCAGATAATTCTGTTTTTGTTTTTGTTTTGGATTTCCAGCAGCCGCAGTTTTTTTGTTTTTAAACAGAGGCAAACAGAGTTAAACAGAGTTAAACAGAGGCAAACAGAGTTAGACAGAGGCAAGCATAGTTAAACAGAGTTAAACAGATGCAAACAGAGATAAACACAGTTAAACAGAGTCAAACAGAGCTAACCAGAGTTAATCAGAGGCAAACAGAGTTAATCAGTGTTAAACAAAGTTAAACAGAGGCAAACAGAGTTGAAAAGAGTTAAACAGAGGCAAACAGAGTTAAACAGAGGCAAACAGAGTTACACAGAGTTAAACAGAGGCAAACAGAGTTAAACAGAGTTAAACAGAGGCAAACAGAAATCAACAGAGTTAAACAGAGGCAAAAAGATTTAAACAGAGTTAAACAAAAGGAAACAGAGTTAAACAGAGTTAAACAGATGCAAACAGAGATAAACACAGTTAAACAGATTCAAACAGAGATAACCAGAGTTAATCTTAGGAAAACAGAGTTAAACAGTGTTAAACAAAGTTAAACAGAGGCAAACAGAGTTGAAAAGAGTTAAACAGATGCAAACAGAGTTGAACAGAGTTCAACTGAGTTAAAAGGAGTGAAACAGAGTTAGACAGAGGCAAACAGACTGAAACAGAGTGAAACAGAGGCAAACGGAGGCAAACCCTAGCCCTAGCCCTAACCCTAGCCCTAACGCTAAACCTAACCCTACCCCTAGCACTAGACCTAACCCTCGGTCTAATCCTAAACCTAAAATTGACCCTAGCCCTAGCTCTAACCCTATCCCTAACCCTAAATCTAACCCTAGCACTAGCCCAAACCCTAGCCCTAACTCTAAACCTAAACCTAACCATAGCCCTAGCGCTAACCCTAGACCAAACAACAGCCCTAACCCTAACCCTAACACTAATCCTAACCCCTAACCCTAACCCTAACCCTAACACTAACCCTAACCCCTAACCCTAACCCTAACCTTAATGCTAACCTTAACCCTAACCCTAACCCTAACCCTAATGCCCTAACCCTAACCCTAATCCTAATCTCATCCTTACCCTAACCCTAATACCCTAACCCTAACCATAATCCTAACCGTCACCCTAACCATAACCCTAACCCTAAACCTAACCCATCCCTAACCCCTTACCCAACTCAAGTTCTGTCAAAGTGTCAGGAGGATACGAAACGTCAATTATTTTCTTCTCCGCCGATGCTGCCAGACCTGCTGAGTTTTTCCAGATAATTCTGTTTTTGTTTTTGTTTTGGATTTCCAGCAGCCGCAGTTTTTTTGTTTTTAAACAGAGGCAGAGTTAAACAGAGTAAAACAGATGCAAACAGAGATAAACACAGTTAAACAGAGGCAAACAGAGCTAAACAAAGTTAATCAGAGGTAAACAGAGTTAAACAGTGTTAAACAAAGTTAAACAGAGGCAAGCATAGTTAAACATAGTTAATCAGAGGCAAACAGAGTTACACAGAGTTAAACAGAGGCAAACTGCGTTAAACAGTGGCAAACAGAGTTAAACAGAGGCAAACAGAGTTAAACAGAGGCAACCAGCGTTAAACAAAGTTAAACAGATGAAAACAGATTTAAACAGAGTTAGACAGAGGCAAACAGAGTTAAACAGAGGCAAACAGAGTTACACAGAGTTAAACAGAGGCAAACAGAGTTAAACAGAGTTAAACAGAGGCAAACAGAAATCAACAGAGTTAAACAGAGGCAAAAAGATTTAAACAGAGTTAAACAAAAAGAAACAGAGTTAAACAGAGTTAAGCAGAGGCAAACAGAGTTAAACAGAGGGAAACAGAGTTAAACAGAGTTAAATAGAGTTAAACAGAGGGAAACAGAGTTAAACAGACTTAAACAGAGGCAAACAGGGGCAAACAGATTTAGACAGAATTAAACAGAGGCAAACAGTGGCAAATAGAGGTAAAGAGAGTTAAGCAGAGTTAAACAGAGGCAAAGAGAGGCAAAAAGAGGCAAACAGAGTTAAACAAAGTTAAACAGAGGGAAACAGATTTGAACAGAGTTAAACAGAGGCAAACAGAGTTAAAACGAGTTAAACAGATGCAAACAGAGTTGAACAGAGTTCAACTGAGTTAAAAGGAGTGAAACAGAGTTAGACAGAGGCTAACAGACTGAAAGAGAGTTAAACAGAGGCAAATGGATGCAAACCCTAGCCCTAGCCCTAACCCTAGCCCTAACACTAAACCTAAACCTAACCCTAGCACTAGACCTAACCCTCGCTCTAATCCTAAAGCTAAAATTGATCCTAGCCCTAGCCCTAACCCTAGCCCTCACCCTAAATCTAACCCTAGCACTAGCCCAAACCCTAGCCCTAACTCTAAACCTAAACCTAACCATAGCCCTAGCGCTAACCCTAGCCCTAACAATAGCCCTAACCCTAACCCTAACCCTAATCCTAACCCCTAACCCTAACCCAAAACCTAACACTAACCCTAACCCCTAACCCTAACCCTAACCTTAACCCTAACCCTAACCCTAAACTTAATGCTAACCTTAACCCTAACCCTAACCCTAACCCTAATGCCCTAACCCTAACCCTAACCCTAATCCTCATCCTAACCCTAACCCTAATACCCTAACCCTAACCATAATCCTAACTGCCACCGTAAACCTAACCCTAACCCTAACCCTAACACATCCCTAACCCCTAACCCAACTCAAGTTCTGTCAAAGTGTCAGGAGGATACGAAACATCAATCCTTTTCTTCTCCGCCGATGCTGCCAGACCTGCTGAGTTTTTCCAGATAATTCTGTTTTTGTTTTTGTTTTGGATTTCCAGCAGCCACAATTTTTTTGTTTTTAAACAGAGGCAAACAGAGTTAAACAGAGTTAAACAGAGGCAAACAGAGTTAGACAGAGGCAAGCATAGTTAAACAGAGTTAAACAGATGCAAACAGAGATAAACACAGTTAAACAGTTTCAAACAGAGATAACCAGAGTTAATCAGAGGAAAATAGAGTTAAACAGTGTTAAACAAAGTTAAACAGAGGCAAACAGAGTTGAAAAGAGTTAAACACATGCAAACAGAGATGAACAAAGTTCAACTGAGTTAAAAGGAGTGAAACATAGTTAGACAGAGGCAAACAGACTGAAACAGAGTTAAACAGAGGCAAATGGAGGCAAACCCTAGCCCTAGCCCTAACCCTAGCCCTAACGCTAAACCTAACCCTACCCCTAGCACTAGACCTAAACCTCGGTCTAATCCTAAACCGAAAATTGACCCTAGCCCTAGCCCTAACCCTAGCCCTAACCCTAAATCTAACCCTAGCACTAGCTCAAACCCTAGCCCTAACTCTAAACCTAAACCTAACCATAGCCCTAGCGCTAACCCTAGACCAAACAATAGCCCTAACCCTAACCCTAACCCTAATCCTAACCCTAACCCTAACCCTAACACTAACCCTAACCCCTAACCCTAGCCCTAAACTTAACCCTAATGCCCTAACCCTAACCCTAACCCTAATCCTCATCCTAACCCTAACCCTAATACCCTAACCCTAACCATAATCCTAACCGCCACCCTAAACCTAACCCTAACCCTAACCCTACCACATCCCTAACCCCTAACCCAACTCAAGTTCTGTCAAAGTGTCAGGAGGATACGAAACATCAATCCTTTTCTTCTCCGCCGATGCTGCCAGACCTGCTGAGTTTTTCCAGATAATTCTGTTTTTGTTTTTGTTTTGGATTTCCAGCAGCCACAATTTTTTTGTTTTTAAACAGAGGCAAACAGAGTTAAACAGAGTTAAACAGAGGCAAACAGAGTTAGACAGATGCAAGCATAGTTAAACAGAGTTAAACAGATGCAAACAGAGATAAACACAGTTAAACAGAGGCAAACAGAGCTAAACAAAGTTAATCAGAGGCAAACAGTGTTAAACAGTGTTAAACAAAGTTAAACAGAGGCAAAAAGATTTAAACAGAGTTAAACAAAAGGAAACAGAGTTAAACAGAGTTAGGCAGAGGCAAACAAAGTTAAACAGAGTTAAACAGAGGGAAACAGAGTTAAACAGAGTTAAACAGAGGGAAAAAGAGTTAAACAGACTTAAACAGAGGCAAACAGGGGCAAACAGATTTAGACAGACTTAAACAGAGGCAAACAGTGGCAAATAGAGGTAAAGAGAGTTAAGCAGAGTTAAACAGAGGCAAAGAGAGGCAAGCAGAGGCAAACAGAGTTAAACAAAGTTAAACAGAGGGAAACAGATTTTAACAGAGTTAAACAGAGGCAAACAGAGTCAAACAGAGTTAAACAGATGCAAACAGAGTTGAACAGAGTTCAACTGAGTTAAAATGAGTGAAACAGAGTTAGACAGAGGCTAACAGACTGAAACAGAGTTAAACAGAGGCAAATGGAGGCAAACCCTAGCCCTAGCCCTAACCCTAGCCCTAACACTAAACCTAAATCTAACCCTAGCACTAGACCTAACCCTCGCTCTAATCCTAAACATAAAGTTGATCCTAGCCCTAGCCCTAACCCTAGCCCTAACCCTAAATCTAACCCTAGCACTAGCCAAAACCCTAGCCCTAACTCTAAATCTAAACGTAGCCATAGCCCTAGCGCTAACCCTAGCACTAACAATAGCCCTAACCCTAACCCTAACCCTAATCCTAACCCCTAACCCTAACCCTAACCCTAACACTAACCCTAACCCCTAACCCTAACCCTAACCTTAACCCTAACCCTAACCCTAAACATAATGCTAACCTTAACCCTAACCCTAACCCTAACCCTAATGCCCTAACCCTAACCCTAACCCTAATCCTCATCCTAACCCTAACCCTAATACCCTAGCCCTAACCATAATCCTAACCGCCACCCTAAACCTAACCCTAACCCTAACCCTAACACATCCCTAACCCCTAACCCAACTCAAGTTCTGTCAAAGTGTCAGGAGGATACAAAACGTCAATCCTTTTCTTCTCCGCCGATGCTGCCAGACCTGCTGAGTTTTTCCAGATAATTCTGTTTTTGTTTTTGTTTTTGATTTCCAGCAGCCACAATTTTTTTGTTTTTAAACAGAGGCAAACAGAGTTAAACAGAGTTAAACAGAGGCAAACAGAGTTAGACAGAGGCAAGCATAGTTAAACAGAGTTAAACAGATGCAAACAGAGATAAACACAGTTAAACAGTTTCAAACAGAGATAACCAGAGTTAATCAGAGGAAAACAGAGTTAAACAGTGTTAAACAAAGTTAAACAGAGGCAAACAGAGTTGAAAAGAGTTAAACACGTGCAAACAGAGTTAAACAGAGGGAAACAGAGTTAAACAGACTTAAACAGAGGCAAACAGGGGCAAACAGATTTAGACAGACTTAAACAGAGGCAAACAGTGGCAAATAGAGTTAAAGCGAGGTAAGCAGAGTTAAACAGAGGCAACCAGAGGCAAACAGAGTTAAACAAAGTTAAACAGTGGTAAACAGATTTTAACAGAGTTAAACAGAGGCAAACAGAGTTAAACAGAGTTAAACAGATTCAAACAGAGTTGAACAGAGGTAACTGAGTTAAAAGGAGTGAAACAGAGTTAGACAGAGGCAAACAGACTGAAACAGAGTTAAACAGAGGCAAACGGAGGCAAACCCTAGCCCTAGCCCTAACCCTTGCCCTAACTCTAACTCTAACCCTAGCACTAGCCCAAACCCTAGCCCTAACTCTAAACCTAAACCTAACCATAGCCCTAGCGCTAACCCTAGCCCTAACAATAGCCCTAACCCTAACACTAACCCTAATCCTAACCCCTAACCCTAACCCTAACCCTAACACTAATCCTAACCCCTAAACCTAACCCTAACCTTAACCCTAACACTAACCCTAACCTTAATGCTAACCTTAACCCTAACCCTAACCCTAACCCTAATACCCTAACCCTAACCATAATCCTAACCGTCACCCTAACCCTAACCCTAACCCATCCCTAACCCCTAACCCAACTCAAGTTCTGTCAAAGTGTCAGGAGGATACGAAACGTCAATTCTTTTCTTCTCCGCCAATGCTGCCAGACCTGCTGAGTTTTTCCAGATAATTCTGTTTTTGTTTTTGTTTTGGATTTCCAGCAGCCGCAGTTTTTTTGTTTTTAAACAGAGGCAAACAGAGTTAAACAGAGTTAATCAGAGGCAAACAGAGTTAAACAGAGTTAAACAAAGTTAAACAGAGGCAAACAGAGTTGAAAAGAGTTAAACAGAGGCAAACAGAGTTAAACAGAGGCAAACAGAGTTACACAGAGTTAAACAGAGGCAAACAGAGTTAAACAGAGGCAAACAGAGTAACACAGAGTTAAACAGAGGCAAACAGAGTTAAACAGTTAAACAGAGGCAAACAGAAATCAACAGAGTTAAACAGAGGCAAAAAGATTTAAACAGAGTTAAACAAAAGGAAACAGAGTTAAACAGAGTTAAGCAGAGGCAAACAAAGTTAAACAGCGGGAAACAGAGTTAAACAGAGTTAAACAGAGGGAAAAAGAGTTAAACAGACTTAAACAGAGGCAAACAGGGGCAAACAGATTTAGACAGACTTAAACAGAGGCAAACAGTGGCAAATAGAGGTAAAGAGAGTTAAGCAGAGTTAAACAGAGGCAAAGAGAGGCAAGCAGAGGCAAACAGAGTTAAACAAAGTTAAACAGAGGTAAACAGATTTTAACAGAGTTAAACAGAGGCAAACAGAGTCAAACAGAGTTAAACAGATGCAAACAGAGTTGAACAGAGTTCAACTGAGTTAAAAGGAGTGAAACAGAGTTAGACAGAGGCTAACAGACTGAAACAGAGTTAAACAGAGGCAAATGGAGGCAAACCCTAGCCCTAGCCCTAACCCTAGCCCTAACACTAAACCTAAATCTAACCCTAGCACTAAACCTAACCCTCGCTCTAATCCTAAACATAAAGTTGATCCTAGCCCTAGCCCTAACCCTAGCCCTAACCCTATAATCTAACCCTAGCACTAGCCCAAACCCTAGCCCTAACTCTAAATCTAAACCTAACCATAGCCCTAGCGCTAACCCTAGCACTAACAATAGCCCTAACCCTAACCCTAACACTAATCCTAACCCCTAACCCTAACCCTAACCCTAACACTAACCCTAACCCCTAACCCTAACCCTAACCTTAACCTTAACCCTAACCCTAAACATAATGCTAACCTTAACCCTAACCCTAACCCTAACCCTAATGCCCTAACCCTAACCCTAATCCTCATCCTAACCCTAACCCTAATACCCTAGCCCTAACCATAATCCTAACCGCCACCCTAAACCTAACCCTAACCCTAACCCTAACACATCCCTAACCCCTAACCCAACTCAAGTTCTGTCAAAGTGTCAGGAGGATACGAAACGTCAATCCTTTTCTTCTCCGCCGATGCTGCCAGACCTGCTGAGTTTTTCCAGATAATTCTGTTTTTGTTTTTGTTTTGGATTTCCAGCAGCCACAATTTTTTTGTTTTTAAACAGAGGCAAACAGAGTTAAACAGAGTTAAACAGAGGCAAACAGAGTTAGACAGAGGCAAGCATAGTTAAACAGAGTTAAACAGATGCAAACAGAGATAAACACAGTTAAACAGTTTCAAACAGAGATAACCAGAGTTAATCAGAGGAAAACAGAGTTAAACAGTGTTAAACAAAGTTAAACAGAGGCAAACAGAGTTGAAAAGAGTTAAACAGATGCAAACAGAGTTAAACAGAGTTAAATAGAGTTAAACAGAGGGAAACAGAGTTAAACAGACTTAAACAGAGGCAAACAGGGGCAAACAGATTTAGACAGACTTAAACAGAGGCAAACAGTGGCAAATAGAGTTAAAGCGAGGTAAGCAGAGTTAAACAGAGGCAAACAGAGGCAAACAGAGTTAAACAAAATTAAACAGTGGTAAACAGATTTTAACAGAGTTAAACAGAGGCAAACAGAGTTAAACAGAGTTAAACAGATTCAAACAGAGTTGAACAGAGGTAACTGAGTTAAAAGGAGTGAAACAGAGTTAGACAGAGGCAAACAGACTGAAACAGAGTTAAACAGAGGCAAACGGAGGCAAACCCTAGCCCTAGCCCTAACCCTTGCCCTAACCCTAACTCTAACCCTAGCACTAGCCCAAACCCTAGCCCTAACTCTAAACCTAAACCTAACCATAGCCCTAGCGCTAACCCTAGCCCTAACAATAGCCCTAACCCTAACACTAACCCTAATCCTAACCCCTAACCCTAACCCTAACCCTAACACTAATCCTAACCCCTAACCCTAACCCTAACCTTAACCCTAACACTAACCCTAACCTTAATGCTAACCTTAACCCTAACCCTAACCCTAACCCTAATGCCCTAACCCTAACCCTAACCCTAACCCTCATCCTTAACCTAACCCTAATACCCTAACCCTAACCATAATCCTAAGCGTCACCCTAACCCTAACCCTAACCCATCCCTAACCCCTAACCCAACTCAAGTTCTGTCAAAGTGTCAGGAGGATACGAAACGTCAATTCTTTTCTTCTCCGCCAATGCTGCCAGACCTGCTGAGTTTTTCCAGATAATTCTGTTTTTGTTTTTGTTTTGGATTTCCAGCAGCCGCAGTTTTTTTGTTTTTAAACAGAGGCAAACAGAGTTAAACAGAGTTAAACAGAGGCAAACAGAGTTAGACAGAGGCAAGCATAGTTTAACAGAGTTAAACAGATGCAAACAGAGATAAACACAGTTAAACAGAGTCAAACAGAGCTAACCAGAGTTAATCAGAGGCAAACAGAGTTAATCAGTGTTAAACAAAGTTAAACAGAGGCAAACAGAGTGGAAAAGAGTTAAACAGAGGCAAACAGAGTTAAACAGAGGCAAACAGAGTTACACAGAGTTAAACAGAGGCAAACAGAGTTAAACAGATGCAAACAGAGTAACACAGAGTTAAACAGAGGCAAACAGAGTTAAACAGTTAAACAGAGGCAAACAGAAATCAACAGAGTTAAACAGAGGCAAAAAGATTTAAACAGAGTTAAACAAAAGGAAACAGAGTTAAACAGAGTTAAGCAGAGGCAAACAAAGTTAAACAGAGGGAAACAGAGTTAAACAGAGTTAAACAGAGGGAAAAAGAGTTAAACAGACTTAAACAGAGGCAAACAGGGGCAAACAGATTTAGACAGACTTAAACAGAGGCAAACAGTGGCAAATAGAGGTAAAGAGAGTTAAGCAGAGTTAAACAGAGGCAAAGAGAGGCAAGCAGAGGCAAACAGAGTTAAACAAAGTTAAACAGAGGTAAACAGATTTTAACAGAGTTAAACAGAGGCAAACAGAGTCAAACAGAGTTAAACAGATGCAAACAGAGTTGAACAGAGTTCAACTGAGTTAAAAGGAGTGAAACAGAGTTAGACAGAGGCTAACAGACTGAAACAGAGTTAAACAGAGGCAAATGGAGGCAAACTCTAGCCCTAGCCCTAACCCTAGCCCTAACACTAAACCTAAATCTAACCCTAGCACTAAACCTAACCCTCGCTCTAATCCTAAACATAAAGTTGATCCTAGCCCTAGCCCTAACCCTAGCCCTAACCCTATAATCTAACCCTAGCACTAGCCCAAACCCTAGCCCTAACTCTAAATCTAAACCTAACCATAGCCCTAGCGCTAACCCTAGCACTAACAATAGCCCTAACCCTAACCCTAACCCTAATCCTAACCCCTAACCCTAACCCAAAACCTAACACTAACCCTAACCCCTAACCCTAACCCTAACCTTAACCCTAACCCTAACCCTAAACTTAATGCTAACCTTAACCATAACCCTAACCCTAACCCTAATGCCCTAATCCTAACCCTAAATCTAATCCTCATCCTAACCCTAACCCTAATACCCTAACCCTAACCATAATCCTAACCGCCACCCTAAACCTAACCCTAACCCTAACCCTAACACATCCCTAACCCCTAACCCAACTCAAGTTCTGTCAAAGTGTCAGGAGGATACGAAACGTCAATCCTTTTCTTCTCCGCCGATGCTGCCAGACCTGCTGAGTTTTTCCAGATAATTCTGTTTTTGTTTTTGTTTTTGATTTCCAGCAGCCACAATTTTTTTGTTTTTAAACAGAGGCAAACAGAGTTAAACAGAGTTAAACAGAGGCAAACAGAGTTAGACAGAGGCAAGCATAGTTAAACAGAGTTACACAGATGCAAACAGAGATAAACACAGTTAAACAGTTTCAAACAGAGATAACCAGAGTTAATCAGAGGAAAACAGAGTTAAACAGTGTTAAACAAAGTTAAACAGAGGCAAACAGAGTTGAAAAGAGTTAAACACATGCAAACAGAGATGAACAAAGTTCAACTGAGTTAAAAGGAGTGAAACAGAGTTAGACAGAGGCAAACAGACTGAAACAGAGTTAAACAGAGGCAAATGGAGGCAAACCCTAGCCCTAGCCCTAACCCTAGCCCTAACGCTAAACCTAACCCTACCCCTAGCACTAGACCTAAACCTCGGTCTAATCCTAAACCGAAAATTGACCCTAGCCCTAGCCCTAACCCTATCCCTAACCCTAAATCTAACCCTAGCACTAGCTCAAACCCTAGCCCTAACTCTAAACCTAAACCTAACCATAGCCCTAGCGCTAACCCTAGACCAAACAATAGCCCTAACCCTAACCCTAACCCTAATCCTAACCCTAACCCTAACCCTAACACTAACCCTAACCCCTAACCCTAGCCCTAAACTTAACCCTAATGCCCTAACCCTAACCCTAACCCTAATCCTCATCCTAACCCTAACCCTAATACCCTAACCCTAACCATAATCCTAACCGCCACCCTAAACCTAACCCTAACCCTAACCCTACCACATCCCTAACCCCTAACCCAACTCAAGTTCTGTCAAAGTGTCAGGAGGATACGAAACATCAATCCTTTTCTTCTCCGCCGATGCTGCCAGACCTGCTGAGTTTTTCCAGATAATTCTGTTTTTGTTTTTGTTTTGGATTTCCAGCAGCCACAATTTTTTTGTTTTTAAACAGAGGCAAACAGAGTTAAACAGAGTTAAACAGAGGCAAACAGAGTTAGACAGATGCAAGCATAGTTAAACAGAGTTAAACAGATGCAAACAGAGATAAACACAGTTAAACAGAGGCAAACAGAGCTAAACAAAGTTAATCAGAGGCAAACAGTGTTAAACAGTGTTAAACAAAGTTAAACAGAGGCAAACAGAGTTAAACAGAGGCAAACAGAGTTACACAGAGTTAAACAGAGGCAAACAGAGTTAAACAGTTAAACAGAGGCAAACAGAAATCAACAGAGTTAAACAGAGGCAAAAAGATTTAAACAGAGTTAAACAAAAGGAAACAGAGTTAAACAGAGTTAAGCAGAGGCAAACAAAGTTAAACAGAGTTAAACAGAGGGAAACAGAGTTAAACAGAGTTAAACAGAGGGAAAAAGAGTTAAACAGACTTAAACAGAGGCAAACAGGGGCAAACAGATTTAGACAGACTTAAACAGAGGCAAACAGTGGCAAATAGAGTTAAAGAGAGTTAAGCAGAGTTAAACAGAGGCAAAGAGAGGCAAGCAGAGGCAAACAGAGTTAAACAAAGTTAAACAGAGGGAAACAGATTTTAACAGAGTTAAACAGAGGCAAACAGAGTCAAACAGAGTTAAACAGATGCAAACAGAGTTGAACAGAGTTCAACTGAGTTAAAAGGAGTGAAACAGAGTTAGACAGAGGCTAACAGACTGAAACAGAGTTAAACAGAGGCAAATGGAGGCAAACCCTAGCCCTAGCCCTAACCCTAGCCCTAACACTAAACCTAAATCTAACCCTAGCACTAGACCTAACCCTCGCTCTAATCCTAAACATAAAGTTGATCCTAGCCCTAGCCCTAACCCTAGCCCTAACCCTAAATCTAACCCTAGCACTAGCCCAAACCCTAGCCCTAACTCTAAATCTAAACCTAACCATAGCCCTAGCGCTAACCCTAGCACTAACAATAGCCCTAACCCTAACCCTATCCCTAATCCTAATCCCTAACCCTAACCCTAACCCTAACACTAACCCTAACCCCTAACCCTAACCCTAACCTTAACCCTAACCCTAACCCTAAACATAATGCTAACCTTAACCCTAACCCTAACCCTAACCCTAATGCCCTAACCCTAACCCTAACCCTCATCCTAACCCTAACCCTAATACCCTAGCCCTAACCATAATCCTAACCGCCACCCTAAACCTAACCCTAACCCTAACCCTAACACATCCCTAACCCCTAACCCAACTCAAGTTCTGTCAAAGTGTCAGGAGGATACGAAACGTCAATCCTTTTCTTCTCCGCCGATGCTGCCAGACCTGCTGAGTTTTTCCAGATAATTCTGTTTTTGTTTTTGTTTTGGATTTCCAGCAGCCACAATTTTTTTGTTTTTAAACAGAGGCAAACAGAGTTAAACAGAGTTAAACAGAGGCAAACAGAGTTAGACAGAGGCAAGCATAGTTAAACAGAGTTAAACAGATGCAAACAGAGATAAACACAGTTAAACAGTTTCAAACAGAGATAACCAGAGTTAATCAGAGGAAAACAGAGTTAAACAGTGTTAAACAAAGTTAAACAGAGGCAAACAGAGTTGAAAAGAGTTAAACAGATGCAAACAGAGTTAAACAGAGTTAAAAAGAGTTAAACAGAGGGAAACAGAGTTAAACAGACTTAAACAGAGGCAAACAGGGGCAAACAGATTTAGACAGACTTAAACAGAGGCAAACAGTGGCAAATACAGTTAAAGCGAGGTAAGCAGAGTTAAACAGAGGCAAACAGAGGCAAACAGAGTTAAACAAAGTTAAACAGTGGTAAACAGATTTTAACAGAGTTAAACAGAGGCAAACAGAGTTAAACAGAGTTAAACAGATTCAAACAGAGTTGAACAGAGGTAACTGAGTTAAAAGGAGTGAAACAGAGTTAGACAGAGGCTAACAGACTGAAACAGAGTTAAACAGAGGCAAATGGAGGCAAACCCTAGCCCTAGCCCTAACCCTAGCCCTAACACTAAACCTAAATCTAACCCTAGCACTAGACCTAACCCTCGCTCTAATCCTAAACATAAAGTTGATCCTAGCCCTAGCCCTAACCCTAGCCCTAACCCTAAATCTAACCCTAGCACTAGCCAAAACCCTAGCCCTAACTCTAAATCTAAACGTAACCATAGCCCTAGCGCTAACCCTAGCACTAACAATAGCCCTAACCCTAACCCTAACCCTAATCCTAACCCCTAACCCTAACCCTAACCCTAACACTAACCCTAACCCCTAACCCTAAACCTAACCTTAACCCTAACCCTAACCCTAAACATAATGCTAACCTTAACCCTAACCCTAACCCTAACCCTAATGCCCTAACCCTAACCCTAACCCTAATCCTCATCCTAACCCTAACCCTAATACCCTAGCCCTAACCATAATCCTAACCGCCACCCTAAACCTAACCCTAACCCTAACCCTAACACATCCCTAACCCCTAACCCAACTCAAGTTCTGTCAAAGTGTCAGGAGGATACGAAACGTCAATCCTTTTCTTCTCCGCCGATGCTGCCAGACCTGCTGAGTTTTTCCAGATAATTCTGTTTTTGTTTTTGTTTTGGATTTCCAGCAGCCACAATTTTTTTGTTTTTAAACAGAGGCAAACAGAGTTAAACAGAGTTAAACAGAGGCAAACAGAGTTAGACAGAGGCAAGCATAGTTAAACAGAGTTAATCAGATGCAAACAGAGATAAACACAGTTAAACAGTTTCAAACAGAGATAACCAGAGTTAATCAGAGGAAAACAGAGTTAAACAGTGTTAAACAAAGTTAAACAGAGGCAAACAGAGTTGAAAAGAGTTAAACAGATGCAAACAGAGTTAAACAGAGTTAAATAGAGTTAAACAGAGGGAAACAGAGTTAAACAGACTTAAACAGAGGCAAACAGGGGCAAACAGATTTAGACAGACTTAAACAGAGGCAAACAGTGGCAAATAGAGTTAAAGCGAGGTAAGCAGAGTTAAACAGAGGCAAACAGAGTTAGACAGAGGCAAGCATAGTTTAACAGAGTTAAACAGATGCAAACAGAGATAAACACAGTTAAACAGAGTCAAACAGAGCTAACCAGAGTTAATCAGAGGCAAACAGAGTTAATCAGTGTTAAACAAAGTTAAACAGAGGCAAACAGAGTTGAAAAGAGTTAAACAGAGGCAAACAGAGTTAAACTGAGGCAAACAGAGTTACACAGAGTTAAACAGAGGCAAACAGAGTTAAACAGAGTTAAACAGAGGCAAACAGAAATCAACAGAGTTAAACAGAGGCAAAAAGATTTAAACAGAGTTAAACAAAAGGAAACAGAGTTAAACAGAGTTAAGCAGAGGCAAACAAAGTTAAACAGAGTTAAACAGAGGGAAACAGAGTTAAACAGAGTTAAACAGATGCAAACAGAGATAAACACAGTTAAACAGATTCAAACAGAGATAACCAGAGTTAATCAGAGGAAAACAGAGTTAAACAGTGTTAAACAAAGTTAAACAGAGGCAAACAGAGTTGAAAAGAGTTAAACAGATGCAAACAGAGTTGAACAGAGTTCAACTGAGTTAAAAGGAGTGAAACAGAGTTAGACAGAGGCAAACAGACTGAAACAGAGTTAAACAGAGGCAAACGGAGGCAAACCCTAGCCCTAGCCCTAACCCTAGCCCTAACGCTAAACCTAACCCTACCCCTAGCACTAGACCTAACCCTCGGTCTAATCCTAAACCTAAAATTGACCCTAGCCCTAGCTCTAACCCTAGCCCTAACCATAAATCTAACCCTAGCACTAGCCCAAACCCTAGCCCTAACTCTAAACCTAAACCTAACCATAGCCCTAGCGCTAACCCTAGACCAAACAACAGCCCTAACCCTAACCCTAACCCTAATCCTAACCCCTAACCCTAACCCTAACCCTAACACTAACCCTAACCCTAACCCTAACCCTAACCTTAATGCTAACCTTAACCCTAACCCTAACCCTAACCCTAATGCCCTAACCCTAACCCTAACCCTAATCCTCATCCTTACCCTAACCCTAATACCCTAACCCTAACCATAATCCTAACCGTCACCCTAACCATAACCCTAACCCTAAACCTAACCCATCCCTAACCCCTTACCCAACTCAAGTTCTGTCAAAGTGTCAGGAGGATACGAAACGTCAATTATTTTCTTCTCCACCGATGCTGCCAGACCTGCTGAGTTTTTCCAGATAATTCTGTTTCTGTTTTTGTTTTGGATTTCCAGCAGCAGCAGTTTTTTTGTTTTTAAACAGAGGCAGAGTTAAACAGAGTTAAACAGATGCAAACAGAGATAAACACAGTTAAACAGAGGCAAACAGAACTAAACAAAGTTAATCAGAGGTAAACAGAGTTAAACAGTGTTAAACAAAGTTAAACAGAGGCAAGCATAGTTAAACATAGTTAATCAGAGGCAAACAGAGTTACACAGAGTTAAACAGAGGCAAACTGCGTTAAACAGAGGCAAACTGCGTTAAACAGAGGCAAACAGAGTTAAACAGAGGCAAACAGAGTTAAACAGAGGCAACCAGCGTTAAACAAAGTTAAACAGATGGAAACAGATTTAAACAGAGTTAAACAGAGGCAAACAGAGTTAAACAGAGGCAAACAGAGTTACACAGAGTTAAACAGAGGCAAACAGAGTTAAACAGAGTTAAACAGAGGCAAACAGAAATCAACAGAGTTAAACAGAGGCAAAAAGATTTAAACAGAGTTAAACAAAAAGAAACAGAGTTAAACAGAGTTAAGCAGAGGCAAACAGAGTTAAACAGAGGGAAACAGAGTTAAACAGAGTTAAATAGAGTTAAACAGAGGGTAACAGAGTTAAACAGACTTAAACAGAGGCAAACAGGGGCAAACAGATTTAGACAGAATTAAACAGAGGCAAACAGTGGCAAATAGAGGTAAAGAGAGTTAAGCAGAGTTAAACAGAGGCAAAGAGAGGCAAAAAGAGTCAAACAGAGTTAAACAAAGTTAAACAGAGGGAAACAGATTTGAACAGAGTTAAACAGAGGCAAACAGAGTTAAAACGAGTTAAACAGATGCAAACAGAGTTCAACTGAGTTAAAAGGAGTGAAACAGAGTTAGACAGAGGCTAACAGACTGAAAGAGAGTTAAACAGAGGCAAATGGATGCAAACCCTAGCCCTAGCCCTAACCCTAGCCCTAACACTAAACCTAAACCTAACCCTAGCACTAGACCTAACCCTCGCTCTAATCCTAAACCTAAAATTGATCCTAGCCCTAGCCCTAACCCTAGCCCTCACCCTAAATCTAACCCTAGCACTAGCCCAAACCCTAGCCCTAACTCTAAACCTAAACCTAACCATAGCCCTAGCGCTAACCCTAGCCCTAACAATAGCCCTAACCCTAACCCTAACCCTAATCCTAACCCTAACCCTAACCCTAACCCTAACACTAACCCTAACCCCTAACCCTAACCCTAACCTTAACCCTAACCCTAACCCTAAACTTAATGCTAACCTTAACCATAACGCTAACCCTAACCCTAATGCCCTAACCCTAACCCTAACTCTAATCCTCATCCTAACCCTAACCCTAATACCCTAACCCTAACCATAATCCTAACCGCCACCCTAAACCTAACCCTAACCCTAACCCTAACACATCCCTAACCCCTAACCCAACTCAAGTTCTGTCAAAGTGTCAGGAGGATACGAAACGTCAATCCTTTTCTTCTCCGCCGATGCTGCCAGACCTGCTGAGTTTTTCCAGATAATTCTGTTTTTGTTTTTGTTTTGGATTTCCAGCAGCCACAATTTTTTTGTTTTTAAACAGAGGCAAACAGAGTTAAACAGAGGCAAACAGAGTTAGACAGAGGCAAGCATAGTTAAACAGAGTTAAACAGATGCAAACAGAGATAAACACAGTTAAACAGTTTCAAACAGAGATAACCAGAGTTAATCAGAGGAAAACAGAGTTAAACAGTGTTAAACAAAGTTAAACAGAGGCAAACAGAGTTGAAAAGAGTTAAACACATGCAAACAGAGATGAACAAAGTTCAACTGAGTTAAAAGGAGTGAAACAGAGTTAGACAGAGGCAAACAGACTGAAACAGAGTTAAACAGAGGCAAATGGAGGCAAACCCTAGCCCTAGCCCTAACCCTAGCCCTAACGCTAAACCTAACCCTACCCCTAGCACTAGACCTAAACCTCGGTCTAATCCTAAACCGAAAATTGACCCTAGCCCTAGCCCTAACCCTAGCCCTAACCCTAAATCTAACCCTAGCACTAGCTCAAACCCTAGCCCTAACTCTAAACCTAAACCTAACCATAGCCCTAGCGCTAACCCTAGACCAAACAATAGCCCTAACCCTAACCCTAACCCTAATCCTAACCCTAACCCTAACCCTAACACTAACCCTAACCCCTAACCCTAACCCTAAACTTAACCCTAATGCCCTAACCCTAACCCTAACCCTAATCCTCATCCTAACCCTAACCCTAATACCCTAACCCTAACCATAATCCTAACCGCCACCCTAAACCTAACCCTAACCCTAACCCTACCACATCCCTAACCCCTAACCCAACTCAAGTTCTGTCAAAGTGTCAGGAGGATACGAAACATCAATCCTTTTCTTCTCCGCCGATGCTGCCAGACCTGCTGAGTTTTTCCAGATAATTCTGTTTTTGTTTTTGTTTTGGATTTCCAGCAGCCACAATTTTTTTGTTTTTAAACAGAGGCAAGCAGAGTTAAACAGAGTTAAACAGAGGCAAACAGAGTTAGACAGATGCAAGCATAGTTAAACAGAGTTAAACAGATGCAAACAGAGATAAACACAGTTAAACAGAGGCAAACAGAGCTAAACAAAGTTAATCAGAGGCAAACAGAGTTAAACAGTGTTAAACAAAGTTAAACAGAGGCAAACAGAGTTAAACAGAGGCAAACAGAGTTACAAAGAGTTAAACAGAGGCAAACAGAGTTAAACAGTTAAACAGAGGCAAACGGAAATCAACAGAGTTAAACAGAGGCAAAAAGATTTAAACAGAGTTAAACAAAAGGAAACAGAGTTAAACAGAGTTAAGCAGAGGCAAACAAAGTTAAACTGAGTTAAACAGAGGGAAACAGAGTTAAACAGAGTTAAACAGATGCAAACAGAGATAAACACAGTTAAACAGATTCAAACAGAGATAACCAGAGTTAATCAGAGGAAAACAGAGTTAAACAGTGTTAAACAAAGTTAAACAGAGGCAAACAGAGTTGAAAAGAGTTAAACAGATGCAAACAGAGTTGAACAGAGTTCAACTGAGTTAAAAGGAGTGAAACAGAGTTAGACAGAGGCAAACAGACTGAAACAGAGTTAAACAGAGGCAAACGGAGGCAAACCCTAGCCCTAGCCCTAACCCTAGCCCTAACGCTAAACCTAACCCTACCCCTAGCACTAGACCTAACCCTCGGTCTAATCCTAAACCTAAAATTGACCCTAGCCCTAGCTCTAACCCTAGCCCTAACCCTAAATCTAACCCTAGCACTAGCCCAAACCCTAGCCCTAACTCTAAACCTAAACCTAACCATAGCCCTAGCGCTAACCCTAGACCAAACAACAGCCCTAACCCTAACCCTAACCCTAATCCTAACCCCTAACCCTAACCCTAACCCTAACACTAACCCTAACCCCTAACCCTAACCCTAACCTTAATGCTAACCTTAACCCTAACCCTAACCCTAACCCTAATGCCCTAACCCTAACCCTAACCCTAATCCTCATCCTTACCCTAACCCTAATACCCTAACCCTAACCATAATCCTAACCGTCACCCTAACCATAACCCTAACCCTAAACCTAACCCATCCCTAACCCCTTACCCAACTCAAGTTCTGTCAAAGTGTCAGGAGGATACGAAACGTCAATTATTTTCTTCTTCGCCGATGCTGCCAAACCTGCTGAGTTTTTCCAGATAATTCTGTTTTTGTTTTTGTTTTGGATTTCCAGCAGCCGCAGTTTTTTTGTTTTTAAACAGAGGCAGAGTTAAACAGAGTTAAACAGATGCAAACAGAGATAAACACAGTTAAACAGAGGCAAACAGAGCTAAACAAAGTTAATCAGAGGTAAACAGAGTTAAACAGTGTTAAACAAAGTTAAACAGAGGCAAGCATAGTTAAACATAGTTAATCAGAGGCAAACAGAGTTACACAGAGTTAAACAGAGGCAAACTGCGTTAAACAGAGGCAAACTGCGTTAAACAGAGGCAAACAGAGTTAAACAGAGGCAAACAGAGTTAAACAGAGGCAACCAGCGTTAAACAAAGTTAAACAGATGGAAACAGATTTAAACAGAGTTAAACAGAGGCAAACAGAGTTAAACAGAGGCAAACAGAGTTACACAGAGTTAAACAGAGGCAAACAGAGTTAAACAGAGTTAAACAGAGGCAAACAGAAATCAACAGAGTTAAACAGAGGCAAAAAGATTTAAACAGAGTTAAACAAAAAGAAACAGAGTTAAACAGAGTTAAGCAGAGGCAAACAGAGTTAAACAGAGGGAAACAGAGTTAAACAGAGTTAAATAGAGTTAAACAGAGGGAAACAGAGTTAAACAGACTTAAACAGAGGCAAACAGGGGCAAACAGATTTAGACAGAATTAAACAGAGGCAAACAGTGGCAAATAGAGGTAAAGAGAGTTAAGCAGAGTTAAACAGAGGCAAAGAGAGGCAAAAAGAGGCAAACAGAGTTAAACAAAGTTAAACAGAGGGAAACAGATTTGAACAGAGTTAAACAGAGGCAAACAGAGTTAAAACGAGTTAAACAGATGCAAACAGAGTTCAACTGAGTTAAAAGGAGTGAAACAGAGTTAGACAGAGGCTAACAGACTGAAAGAGAGTTAAACAGAGGCAAATGGATGCAAACCCTAGCCCTAGCCCTAACCCTAGCCCTAACACTAAACCTAAACCTAACCCTAGCACTAGACCTAACCCTCGCTCTAATCCTAAACCTAAAATTGATCCTAGCCCTAGCCCTAACCCTAGCCCTCACCCTAAATCTAACCCTAGCACTAGCCCAAACCCTAGCCCTAACTCTAAACCTAAACCTAACCATAGCCCTAGCGCTAACCCTAGCCCTAACAATAGCCCTAACCCTAACCCTAACCCTAATCCTAACCCCTAACCCTAACCCAAAACCTAACACTAACCCTAACCCCTAACCCTAACCCTAACCTTAACCCTAACCCTAACCCTAAACTTAATGCTAACCTTAACCATAACCCTAACCCTAACCCTAATGCCCTAATCCTAACCCTAAATCTAATCCTCATCCTAACCCTAACCCTAATACCCTAACCCTAACCATAATCCTAACCGCCACCCTAAACCTAACCCTAACCCTAACCCTAACACATCCCTAACCCCTAACCCAACTCAAGTTCTGTCAAAGTGTCAGGAGGATACGAAACGTCAATCCTTTTCTTCTCCGCCGATGCTGCCAGACCTGCTGAGTTTTTCCAGATAATTCTGTTTTTGTTTTTGTTTTTGATTTCCAGCAGCCACAATTTTTTTGTTTTTAAACAGAGGCAAACAGAGTTAAACAGAGTTAAACAGAGGCAAACAGAGTTAGACAGAGGCAAGCATAGTTAAACAGAGTTAAACAGATGCAAACAGAGATAAACACAGTTAAACAGTTTCAAACAGAGATAACCAGAGTTAATCAGAGGAAAACAGAGTTAAACAGTGTTAAACAAAGTTAAACAGAGGCAAACAGAGTTGAAAAGAGTTAAACACATGCAAACAGAGATGAACAAAGTTCAACTGAGTTAAAAGGAGTGAAACAGAGTTAGACAGAGGCAAACAGACTGAAAGAGAGTTAAACAGAGGCAAATGGAGGCAAACCCTAGCCCTAGCCCTAACCCTAGCCCTAACGCTAAACCTAACCCTACCCCTAGCACTAGACCTAAACCTCGGTCTAATCCTAAACCGAAAATTGACCCTAGCCCTAGCCCTAACCCTAGCCCTAACCCTAAATCTAACCCTAGCACTAGCTCAAACCCTAGCCCTAACTCTAAACCTAAACCTAACCATAGCCCTAGCGCTAACCCTAGACCAAACAATAGCCCTAACCCTAACCCTAACCCTAATCCTAACCCTAACCCTAACCCTAACACTAACCCTAACCCCTAACCCTTACCCTAAACTTAACCCTAATGCCCTAACCCTAACCCTAACCCTAATCCTCATCCTAACCCTAACCCTAATACCCTAACCCTAACCATAATCCTAACCGCCACCCTAAACCTAACCCTAACCCTAACCCTACCACATCCCTAACCCCTAAACCAACTCAAGTTCTGTCAAAGTGTCAGGAGGATACGAAACATCAATCCTTTTCTTCTCCGCCGATGCTGCCAGACCTGCTGAGTTTTTCCAGATAATTCTGTTTTTGTTTTTGTTTTGGATTTCCAGCAGCCACAATTTTTTTGTTTTTAAACAGAGGCAAACAGAGTTAAACAGAGTTAAACAGAGGCAAACAGAGTTAGACAGATGCAAGCATAGTTAAACAGAGTTAACCAGATGCAAACAGAGATAAACACAGTTAAACAGAGGCAAACAGAGCTAAACAAAGTTAATCAGAGGCAAACAGAGTTAAACAGTGTTAAACAAAGTTAAACAGAGGCAAACAGAGTTAAACAGAGGCAAACAGAGTTACAAAGAGTTAAACAGAGGCAAACAGAGTTAAACAGTTAAACAGAGGCAAACGGAAATCAACAGAGTTAAACAGAGGCAAAAAGATTTAAACAGAGTTAAACAAAAGGAAACAGAGTTAAACAGAGTTAAGCAGAGGCAAACAAAGTTAAACAGAGTTAAACAGAGGGAAACAGAGTTAAACAGAGTTAAACAGAGGGAAAAAAGAGTTAAACAGACTTAAACAGAGGCAAACAGGGGCAAACAGATTTAGACAGACTTAAACAGAGGCAAACAGTGGCAAATAGAGGTAAAGAGAGTTAAGCAGAGTTAAACAGAGGCAAAGAGAGGCAAGCAGAGGCAAACAGAGTTAAACAAAGTTAAACAGAGGGAAACAGATTTTTACAGAGTTAAACTGAGGCAAACAGAGTCAAACAGAGTTAAACAGATGCAAACAGAGTTGAACAGAGTTCAACTGAGTTAAAAGGAGTGAAACAGAGTTAGACAGAGGCTAACAGACTGAAACAGAGTTAAACAGAGGCAAATGGAGGCAAACCCTAGCCCGAGCCCTAACCCTATCCCTAACACTAAACCTAAACCTAACCCTAGCACTAGACCTAACCCTCGCTCTAATCCTAAACCTAAAATTGATCCTAGCCCTAGCCCTAACCCTAGCCCTAACCCTAAATCTAACCCTAGCACTAGCCCAAACCCTAGCCCTAACTCTAAATCTAAACCTAACCATAGCCCTAGCGCTAACCCTAGCACTAACAATAGCCCTAACCCTAACCCTAACCCTAATCCTAACCCCTAACCCTAACCCTAACCCTAACACTAACCCTAACCCCTAACCCTAACCCTAACCTTAACCCTAACCCTAACCCTAAACATAATGCTAACCTTAACCCTAACCCTAACCCTAACCCTAATGCCCTAACCCTAACCCTAACCCTAATCCTCATCCTAACCCTAACCCTAATACCCTAGCCCTAACCATAATCCTAACCGCCACCCTAAACCTAACCCTAACCCTAACCCTAACACATCCCTAACCCCTAACCCAACTCAAGTTCTGTCAAAGTGTCAGGAGGATACGAAACGTCAATCCTTTTCTTCTCCGCCGATGCTGCCAGACCTGCTGAGTTTTTCCAGATAATTCTGTTTTTGTTTTTGTTTTGGATTTCCAGCAGCCACAATTTTTTTGTTTTTAAACAGAGGCAAACAGAGTTAAACAGAGTTAAACAGAGGCAAACAGAGTTAGACAGAGGCAAGCATAGTTAAACAGAGTTAAACAGATGCAAACAGAGATAAACACAGTTAAACAGTTTCAAACAGAGATAACCAGAGTTAATCAGAGGAAAACAGAGTTAAACAGTGTTAAACAAAGTTAAACAGAGGCAAACAGAGTTGAAAAGAGTTAAACAGATGCAAACAGAGTTAAACAGAGTTAAATAGAGTTAAACAGAGGGAAACAGAGTTAAACAGACTTAAACAGAGGCAAACAGGGGCAAACAGATTTAGACAGACTTAAACAGAGGCAAACAGTGGCAAATAGAGTTAAAGCGAGGTAAGCAGAGTTAAACAGAGGCAAACAGAGGCAAACAGAGTTAAACAAAGTTAAACAGTGGTAAAAAGATTTTAACAGAGTTAAACAGAGGCAAACAGAGTTAAACAGATTCAAACAGAGTTGAACAGAGGTAACTGAGTTAAAAGGAGTGAAACAGAGTTAGACAGAGGCAAACAGACTGAAACAGAGTTAAACAGAGGCAAACGGAGGCAAACCCTAGCCCTAGCCCTAACCCTTGCCCTAACCCTAACTCTAACCCTAGCACTAGCCCAAACCCTAGCCCTAACTCTAAACCTAAACCTAACCATAGCCCTAGCGCTAACCCTAGCCCTAACAATAGCCCTAACCCTAACACTAACCCTAATCCTAACCCCTAACCCTAACCCTAACCCTAACACTAATCCTAACCCCTAACCCTAACCCTAACCTTAACCCTAACACTAACCCTAACCTTAACGCTAACCTTAACCCTAACCCTAACCCTAACCCTAATGCCCTAACCCTAACCCTAACCCTAACCCTCATCCTTAACCTAACCCTAATACCCTAACCCTAACCATAATCCTAACCGTCACCCTAACCCTAACCCTAACCCATCCCTAACCCCTAACCCAACTCAAGTTCTGTCAAAGTGTCAGGAGGATACGAAACGTCAATTCTTTTCTTCTCCGCCAATGCTGCCAGACCTGCTGAGTTTTTCCAGATAATTCTGTTCTTGTTTTTGTTTTGGATTTCCAGCAGCCGCAGTTTTTTTGTTTTTAAACAGAGGCAAACAGAGTTAAACAGAGTTAAACAGAGGCAAACAGAGTTAGACAGAGGCAAGCATAGTTAAACAGAGTTAAACAGATGCAAACAGAGATAAACACAGTTAAACAGAGTCAAACAGAGCTAACCAGAGTTAATCAGAGGCAAACAGAGTTAATCAGTGTTAAACAAAGTTAAACAGAGGCAAACAGTGTTGAAAAGAGTTAAACAGAGGCAAACAGAGTTAAACAGACTTAAACAGAGGCAGACAGAGTCAAAAGGAGTCAAACCGAGTTAAACATAGGCAGACAGAGGCAGACAGAGGCAAACAGAGTTACACAGAGTTAATCAGAGACAAGCAGAGTTAAACAGAGTTAAACAGAGTTAGACAGAGTGAAACAGTGTTAGACAGAGGCAAACAGAGTTAAACAGAGTTAAACAGAGGCAAACAGAGTTAAACAGTGTTAAACAGAGGCAGACACAGTTACACAGAGTTTAACAGAGGCAAACAGAGTTAAACAGAGTTAAACAGATGCAAACAGATTTGAACAGAGTTCAACTGAGTTAAAAGGAGTGAAACCGAGTTAGACAGAGGCAAACAGACTGAAACAGAGTTAAACATAGGCAAACGGAGGCAAACCCTAGCCCTAGCCCTAACCCTAGCCCTAATACTAAACCTAACCCTAACCCTAGCACTAGACCTAACCCTCGCTCTAATCCTAAAGCTAAAATTGACCCTAGCCCTAGCCCTAACCCTAGCCCTAACCCTAACTCCAACACTAGCACTAACCCAAACCCTAGCCCTAACTCTAAAGATAAACCTAACCATAGCCTTCGCGCTAACCCTAACCCTAACAATAGCCCTAACCCTAACCCTAACCCTAACCCTAACCCTAACACAAACCCTAACCCCTAACCTTAACCCTAACCTTAACCCTAACCCTAACCTTAATGCTAACCTTAACCCTAACCCTAACCCTAACCCTAATGCCCTAACCCTAACCCTAACCCTAACCCTCATCCTAACCCTAACCCATCCCTAACCCCTAACCCAACTCAAGTTCTGTCAGGAGGATACGGAACGTCAATTCTTTTCTTCTCCGCCGATGCTGCCAGACCTGCTGAGTTTTTCCAGATAATTCTGTTTTTGTTTTTGTTTTGGATTTCCAGCAGCCACAATTTTTTTGTTTTTAAACAGAGGCAAACAGAGTTAAACAGAGTTAAACAGAGGCAAACAGAGATAGACAGATGCAAGCATAGTTAAACAGAGTTAAACAGATGCAAACAGAGATAAACACAGTTAAACAGAGGCAAACAGAGCTAAACAAAGTTAATCAGAGGCAAACAGAGTTAAACAGTGTTAAACAAAGTTAAACAGAGGCAAACAGAGTTAAACAGAGGCAAACAGAGTTACAAAGAGTTAAACAGAGGCAAACAGAGTTAAACAGTTAAACAGAGGCAAACGGAAATCAACAGAGTTAAACAGAGGCAAAAAGATTTAAACAGAGTTAAACAAAAGGAAACAGAGTTAAACAGAGTTAAGCAGAGGCAAACAAAGTTAAACAGAGTTTAACAGAGGGAAACAGAGTTAAACAGAGTTAAACAGAGGGAAAAAAGAGTTAAACAGACTTAAACAGAGGCAAACAGGGGCAAACAGATTTAGACAGACTTAAACAGAGGCAAACAGTGGCAAATAGAGGTAAAGAGAGTTAAGCAGAGTTAAACAGAGGCAAAGAGAGGCAAGCAGAGGCAAACAGAGTTAAACAAAGTTAAACAGAGGGAAACAGATTTTAACAGAGTTAAACAGAGGCAAACAGAGTCAAACAGAGTTAAACAGATGCAAACAGAGTTGAACAGAGTTCAACTGAGTTAAAAGGAGTGAAACAGAGTTAGACAGAGGCTAACAGACTGAAACAGAGTTAAACAGAGGCAAATGGAGGCAAACCCTAGCCCGAGCCCTAACCCTATCCCTAACACTAAACCTAAACCTAACCCTAGCACTAGACCTAAACCTCGCTCTAATCCTAAACCTAAAATTGATCCTAGCCCTAGCCCTAACCCTAGCCCTAACCCTAAATCTAACCCTAGCACTAGCCCAAACCCTAGCCCTAACTCTAAATCTAAACCTAACCATAGCCCTAGCGCTAACCCTAGCACTAACAATAGCCCTAACCCTAACCCTAACCCTAATCCTAACCCCTAACCCAAACCCTAACCCTAACACTAACCCTAACCCCTAACCCTAACCCTAACCTTAACCCTAACCCTAACCCTAAACATAATGCTAACCTTAACCCTAACCCTAACCCTAACCCTAATGCCCTAACCCTAACCCTAACCCTAATCCTCATCCTAACCCTAACCCTAATACCCTAGCCCTAACCATAATCCTAACCGCCACCCTAAACCTAACCCTAACCCTAACCCTAACACATCCCTAACCCCTAACCCAACTCAAGTTCTGTCAAAGTGTCAGGAGGATACGAAACGTCAATCCTTTTCTTCTCCGCCGATGCTGCCAGACCTGCTGAGTTTTTCCAGATAATTCTGTTTTGTTTTTGTTTTGGATTTCCAGCAGCCACAATTTTTTTGTTTTTAAACAGAGGCAAACAGAGTTAAACAGAGTTAAACAGAGGCAAACAGAGTTAGACAGAGGCAAGCATAGTTAAACAGAGTTAAATAGATGCAAACAGAGATAAACACAGTTAAACAGTTTCAAACAGAGATAACCAGAGTTAATCAGAGGAAAACAGAGTTAAACAGTGTTAAACAAAGTTAAACAGAGGCAAACAGAGTTGAAAAGAGTTAAACAGATGCAAACAGAGTTAAACAGAGTTAAATAGAGTTAAACAGAGGGAAACAGAGTTAAACAGACTTAAACAGAGGCAAACAGGGGCAAACAGATTTAGACAGACTTAAACAGAGGCAAACAGTGGCAAATAGAGTTAAAGCGAGGTAAGCAGAGTTAAACAGAGGCAAACAGAGGCAAACAGAGTTAAACAAAGTTAAACAGTGGTAAACAGATTTTAACAGAGTTAAACAGAGGCAAACAGAGTTAAACAGAGTTAAACAGATTCAAACAGAGTTGAACAGAGGTAACTGAGTTAAAAGGAGTGAAACAGAGTTAGACAGAGGCAAACAGACTGAAACAGAGTTAAACAGAGGCAAACGGAGGCAAACCCTAGCCCTAGCCCTAACCCTTGCCCTAACCCTAACTCTAACCCTAGCACTAGCCCAAACCCTAGCCCTAACTCTAAACCTAAACCTAACCATAGCCCTAGCGCTAACCCTAGCCCTAACAATAGCCCTAACCCTAACACTAACCCTAATCCTAACCCCTAACCCTAACCCTAACCCTAACACTAATCCTAACCCCTAACCCTAACCCTAACCTTAACCCTAACACTAACCCTAACCCTAATGCCCTAACCCTAACCCTAACCCTAACCCTCATCCTTAACCTAACCCTAATACCCTAACCCTAACCATAATCCTAACCGTCACCCTAACCCTAACCCTAACCCATCCCTAACCCCTAACCCAACTCAAGTTCTGTCAAAGTGTCAGGAGGATACGAAACGTCAATTCTTTTCTTCTCCGCCAATGCTGCCAGACCTGCTGAGTTTTTCCAGATAATTCTGTTTTTGTTTTTGTTTTGGATTTCCAGCAGCCGCAGTTTTTTTGTTTTTAAACAGAGGCAAACAGAGTTAAACAGAGTTAAACAGAGGCAAACAGAGTTAGACAGAGGCAAGCATAGTTAAACAGAGTTAAACAGATGCAAACAGAGATAAACACAGTTAAACAGAGTCAAACAGAGCTAACCAGAGTTAATCAGAGGCAAACAGAGTTAATCAGTGTTAAACAAAGTTAAACAGAGGCAAACAGAGTTGAAAAGAGTTAAACAGAGGCAAACAGAGTTAAACAGACTTAAACAGAGGCAGACAGAGTCAAAAGGAGTCAAACCGAGTTAAACATAGGCAGACAGAGGCAGACAGAGGCAAACAGAGTTACACAGAGTTAATCAGAGACAAGCAGAGTTAAACAGAGTTAAACAGAGTTAGACAGAGTGAAACAGTGTTAGACAGAGGCAAACAGAGTTAAACAGAGTTAAACAGAGGCAAACAGAGTTAAACAGTGTTAAACAGAGGCAGACACAGTTACACAGAGTTTAACAGAGGCAAACAGAGTTAAACAGAGTTAAACAGATGCAAACAGAGTTGAACAGAGTTCAACTGAGTTAAAAGGAGTGAAACCGAGTTAGACAGAGGCAAACAGACTGAAACAGAGTTAAACATAGGCAAACGGAGGCAAACCCTAGCCCTAGCCCTAACCCTAGCCCTAATACTAAACCTAACCCTAACCCTAGCACTAGACCTAACCCTCGCTCTAATCCTAAAGCTAAAATTGACCCTAGCCCTAGCCCTAACCCTAGCCCTAACCCTAACTCTAACCCTAGCACTAACCCAAACCCTAGCCCTAACTCTAAAGATAAACCTAACCATAGCCTTCGCGCTAACCCTAACCCTAACAATAGCCCTAACCCTAACCCTAACCCTAACCCTAACCTAACACAAACCCTAACACCTAACCTTAACCCTAACCTTAACCCTAACCCTAACCCTAACCTTAATGCTAACCTTAACCCTAACCCTAACCCTAACCCTAATGCCCTAACCCTAACCCTAACCCTAACCCTCATCCTAACCCTAACCCATCCCTAACCCCTAACCCAACTCAAGTTCTGTCAGGAGGATACGGAACGTCAATTCTTTTCTTCTCCTCCGATGCTGCCAGACTTGCTGAGTTTTTCCAGATAATTCTGTTTTTGCTTTTGTTTTGGATTTCCAGCAGCCACAGTTTTTTTGTTTTTAAACAGAGGCAAACAGAGTTAAACAGATGCAAACAGAGTTATACAGAGGCAAGCATAGTTAAACAGAGTTAAACAGATGCAAACAGAGATAAACAAAGTTAAACAGAGTCAAACAGAGCTAACCAGAGTTAATCAGAGGCAAACAGAGTTAATCAGTGTTAAATAAAGTTAAACAGAGGCAAACAGAGTTGAAAAGAGTTAAACAGAGGCAAACAGAGTTAAACAGACTTAAACAGAGGCAGACAGAGTCAAAAGGAGTCAAACCGAGTTAAACACAGGCAGACACAGGCAGACAGAGGCAAAAAGAGTTACACAGAGTTAATCAGAGACAAGCAGAGTTAAACAGAGTTAAACAGAGTTAGACAGAGTGAAACAGTGTTAGACAGAGGCAAACAGAGTTAAACAGAGTTAAACAGAGGCAAACAGAGTTAAACAGTGTTAAACAGAGGCAGACACAGTTACACAGAGTTTAACAGAGGCAAACAGAGTTAAACAGAGTTAAACAGATGCAAACAGAGTTGAACAGAGTTCAACTGAGTTAAAAGGAGTGAAACTGAGTTAGACAGAGGCAAACAGACTGAAACAGAGTTAAACATAGGCAAACGGAGGCAAACCCTAGCCCTAGCCCTAACCCTAGCCCTAACACTAAACCTAACCCTAACCCTAGCACTAGACCTAACCCTCGCTCTAATCCTAAAGCTAAAATTGACCCTAGCCCTAGCACTAACCCTAGCCCTAACCCTAACTCTAAACCTAGCACTAACCCAAACCCTCGCCCTAACTCAAAACATAAACCTAACCATAGCCTTCGCGCTAACCCTAACCCTAACAATAGCCCTAACCCTAACTCTAACCCTAACCCTAACCCTAACACAAACCCTAACACCTAACCTTAACCCTAACCTTAACCCTAACCCTAACCCTAACCTTAATGTTAACCTTAACCCTAACCCTAACCCTAACCCTAATGCCCTAACCCTAACCCTAACCCTAACCCTCATCCTAACGCTAACCCATCCCTAACCCCTAACCCAACTCAAGTTCTGTCGAAGTGTCAGGAGGATACGGAACGTCAATTCTTTTCTTCTCCTCCGATGCTGCCAGACTTGCTGCGTTTTTCCAGATAATTCTGTTTTTGTTTTTGTTTTGGATTTCCAGCAGCCGCAGTTTTTTTGTTTTTAAACAGAGGCAAACAGAGTTAAACAGAGGCAAACAGAGTTAGACAGAGGCAAGCATAGTTAAACAGAGTTAAACAGATGCAAACAGAGATAAACACAGTTAAACAGAGTCAAACAGAGCTAACCAGAGTTAATCAGAGGCAAACCGAGATAATCAGTGTTAGACAAAGTTAAACAGAGGCAAACAGAGTTGAAAAGAGTTAAACAGAGGCAAACAGAGTTAAACAGACTTAAACAGAGGCAGACACAGTCAAAAGGAGTCAAACCGAGTTAAACACAGGCAGACAGAGGCAGACAGAGGCAAACAGAGTTACACAGAGTTAATCAGAGACAAGCAGAGTTAAACAGAGTTAAACAGAGTTAGACAGAGTGAAACAGTGTTAGACAGAGGCAAACAGAGTTAAACAGAGTTAAACAGAGGCAAACAGAGTTAAACAGTGTTAAAAAGAGGCAGACACAGTTACACAGAGGTTAACAGAGGCAAACAGAGTTAAACAGAGTTAAACAGAGGCAAACAGACTGAAAAACAGTTAAACAGAGGCAAACGGAGGCAAACCCCAGCCCTAGCCCTAACCCTTGCCCTAACCCTAACTCTAACCCTAGCACTAGCCCAAACCCTAGCCCTAACTCTAAACCTAAACCTAACCATAGCCCTAGCGCTAACCCTAGCCCTAACAATAGCCCTAACCCTAACACTAACCCTAATCCTAACCCCTAACCCTAACCCTAACCCTAACACTAATCCTAACCCCTAACCCTAACCCTAACCTTAACCCTAACACTAACCCTAACCTTAATGCTAACCTTAACCCTAACCCTAACCCTAACCCTAATGCCCTAACCCTAACCCTAACCCTAACCCTCATCCTTAACCTAACCCTAATACCCTAACCCTAACCATAATCCTAACCGTCACCCTAACCCTAACCATAACCCATCCCTAACCCCTAACCCAACTCAAGTTCTGTCAAAGTGTCAGGAGGATACGAAACGTCAATTCTTTTCTTCTCCGCCAATGCTGCCAGACCTGCTGAGTTTTTCCAGATAATTCTGTTCTTGTTTTTGTTTTGGATTTCCAGCAGCCGCAGTTTTTTTGTTTTTAAACAGAGGCAAACAGAGTTAAACAGAGTTAAACAGAGGCAAACAGAGTTAGACAGAGGCAAGCATAGTTAAACAGAGTTAAACAGATGCAAACAGAGATAAACACAGTTAAACAGAGTCAAACAGAGCTAACCAGAGTTAATCAGAGGCAAACAGAGTTAATCAGTGTTAAACAAAGTTAAACAGAGGCAAACAGAGTTGAAAAGAGTTAAACAGAGGCAAACAGAGTTAAACAGACTTAAACAGAGGCAGACAGAGTCAAAAGGAGTCAAACCGAGTTAAACATAGGCAGACAGAGGCAGACAGAGGCAAACAGAGTTACACAGAGTTAATCAGAGACAAGCAGAGTTAAACAGAGTTAAACAGAGTTAGACAGAGTGAAACAGTGTTAGACAGAGGCAAACAGAGTTAAACAGTGTTAAACAGAGGCAAACAGAGTTAAACAGTGTTAAACAGAGGCAGACACAGTTACACAGAGTTTAACAGAGGCAAACAGAGTTAAACAGAGTTAAACAGATGCAAACAGAGTTGAACAGAGTTCAACTGAGTTAAAAGGAGTGAAACCGAGTTAGACAGAGGCAAACAGACTGAAACAGAGTTAAACATAGGCAAACGGAGGCAAACCCTAGCCCTAGCCCTAACCCTAGCCCTAATACTAAACCTAACCCTAACCCTAGCACTAGACCTAACCCTCGCTCTAATCCTAAAGCTAAAATTGACCCTAGCCCTAGCCCTAACCCTAGCCCTAACCCTAACTCCAACACTAGCACTAACCCAAACCCTAGCCCTAACTCTAAAGATAAACCTAACCATAGCCTTCGCGCTAACCCTAACCCTAACAATAGCCCTAACCCTAACCCTAACCCTAACCCTAACCCTAACACAAACCCTAACCCCTAACCTTAACCCTAACCTTAACCCTAACCCTAACCTTAATGCTAACCTTAACCCTAACCCTAACCCTAACCCTAATGCCCTAACCCTAACCCTAACCCTAACCCTCATCCTAACCCTAACCCATCCCTAACCCCTAACCCAACTCAAGTTCTGTCAGGAGGATACGGAACGTCAATTCTTTTCTTCTCCTCCGATGCTGCCAGACCTGCTGAGTTTTTCCAGATAATTCTGTTTTTGTTTTTGTTTTGGATTTCCAGCAGCCACAATTTTTTTGTTTTTAAACAGAGGCAAACAGAGTTAAACAGAGTTAAACAGAGGCAAACAGAGATAGACAGATGCAAGCATAGTTAAACAGAGTTAAACAGATGCAAACAGAGATAAACACAGTTAAACAGAGGCAAACAGAGCTAAACAAAGTTAATCAGAGGCAAACAGAGTTAAACAGTGTTAAACAAAGTTAAACAGAGGCAAACAGAGTTAAACAGAGGCAAACAGAGTTACAAAGAGTTAAACAGAGGCAAACAGAGTTAAACAGTTAAACAGAGGCAAACGGAAATCAACAGAGTTAAACAGAGGCAAAAAGATTTAAACAGAGTTAAACAAAAGGAAACAGAGTTAAACAGAGTTAAGCAGAGGCAAACAAAGTTAAACAGAGTTTAACAGAGGGAGACAGAGTTAAACAGAGTTAAACAGAGGGAAAAAAGAGTTAAACAGACTTAAACAGAGGCAAACAGGGGCAAACAGATTTAGACAGACTTAAACAGAGGCAAACAGTGGCAAATAGAGGTAAAGAGAGTTAAGCAGAGTTAAACAGAGGCAAAGAGAGGCAAGCAGAGGCAAACAGCGTTAAACAAAGTTAAACAGAGGGAAACAGATTTTAACAGAGTTAAACAGAGGCAAACAGAGTCAAACAGAGTTAAACAGATGCAAACAGAGTTGAACAGAGTTCAACTGAGTTAAAAGGAGTGAAACAGAGTTAGACAGAGGCTAACAGACTGAAACAGAGTTAAACAGAGGCAAATGGAGGCAAACCCTAGCCCGAGCCCTAACCCTATCCCTAACACTAAACCTAAACCTAACCCTAGCACTAGACCTAAACCTCGCTCTAATCCTAAACCTAAAATTGATCCTAGCCCTAGCCCTAACCCTAGCCCTAACCCTAAATCTAACCCTAGCACTAGCCCAAACCCTAGCCCTAACTCTAAATCTAAACCTAACCATAGCCCTAGCGCTAACCCTAGCACTAACAATAGCCCTAACCCTAACCCTAACCCTAATCCTAACCCCTAACCCTAACCCTAACCCTAACACTAACCCTAACCCCTAACCCTAACCCTAACCTTAACCCTAACCCTAACCCTAAACATAATGCTAACCTTAACCCTAACCCTAACCCTAACCCTAATGCCCTAACCCTAACCCTAATCCTCATCCTAACCCTAACCCTAATACCCTAGCCCTAACCATAATCCTAACCGCCACCCTAAACCTAACCCTAACCCTAACCCTAACACATCCCTAACCCCTAACCCAACTCAAGTTCTGTCAAAGTGTCAGGAGGATACGAAACGTCAATCCTTTTCTTCTCCGCCGATGCTGCCAGACCTGCTGAGTTTTTCCAGATAATTCTGTTTTTGTTTTTGTTTTGGATTTCCAGCAGCCACAATTTTTTTGTTTTTAAACAGAGGCAAACAGAGTTAAACAGAGTTAAACAGAGGCAAACAGAGTTAGACAGAGGCAAGCATAGTTAAACAGAGTTAAACAGATGCAAACAGAGATAAACACAGTTAAACAGTTTCAAACAGAGATAACCAGAGTTAATCAGAGGAAAACAGAGTTAAACAGTGTTAAAAAAAGTTAAACAGAGGCAAACAGAGTTGAAAAGAGTTAAACAGATGCAAACAGAGTTAAACAGAGTTAAATAGAGTTAAACAGAGGGAAACAGAGTTAAACAGACTTAAACAGAGGCAAACAGGGGCAAACAGATTTAGACAGACTTAAACAGAGGCAAACAGTGGCAAATAGAGTTAAACAGAGTTAAACAGTGGCAAACAGAGGCAAACAGAGTTAAACAAAGTTAAACAGAGGCAAACAGATGTAAATAGACTTAAACAGAGGCAAACAGAGTTAAACAGAGTTAAACAGATTCAAACAGAGTTGAACAGAGGTAACTGAGTTAAAAGGAGTGAAACAGAGTTAGACAGAGGCAAACAGACTGAAACAGAGTTAAACAGAGGCAAACGGAGGCAAACCCTAGCCCTAGCCCTAACCCTTGCCCTAACCCTAACTCTAACCCTAGCACTAGCCCAAACCCTAGCCCTAACTCTAAACCTAAACCTAACCATAGCCCTAGCGCTAACCCTAGCCCTAACAATAGCCCTAACCCTAACACTAACCCTAATCCTAACCCCTAACCCTAACCCTAACCCTAACACTAATCCTAACCCCTAACCCTAACCCTAACCTTAACCCTAACACTAACCCTAACCTTAATGCTAACCTTAACCCTAACCCTAACCCTAACCCTAATGCCCTAACCCTAACCCTAACCCTAACCCTCATCCTTAACCTAACCCTAATACCCTAACCCTAACCATAATCCTAACCGTCACCCTAACCCTAACCCTAACCCATCCCTAACCCCTAACCCAACTCAAGTTCTGTCAAAGTGTCAGGAGGATACGAAACGTCAATTCTTTTCTTCTCCGCCAATGCTGCCAGACCTGCTGAGTTTTTCCAGATAATTCTGTTCTTGTTTTTGTTTTGGATTTCCAGCAGCCGCAGTTTTTTTGTTTTTAAACAGAGGCAAACAGAGTTAAACAGAGTTAAACAGAGGCAAACAGAGTTAGACAGAGGCAAGCATAGTTAAACAGAGTTAAACAGATGCAAACAGAGATAAACACAGTTAAACAGAGTCAAACAGAGCTAACCAGAGTTAATCAGAGGCAAACAGAGTTAATCAGTGTTAAACAAAGTTAAACAGAGGCAAACAGAGTTGAAAAGAGTTAAACAGAGGCAAACAGAGTTAAACAGACTTAAACAGAGGCAGACAGAGTCAAAAGGAGTCAAACCGAGTTAAACATAGGCAGACAGAGGCAGACAGAGGCAAACAGAGTTACACAGAGTCAATCAGAGACAAGCAGAGTTAAACAGAGTTAAACAGAGTTAGACAGAGTGAAACAGTGTTAGACAGAGGCAAACAGAGTTAAACAGAGTTAAACAGAGGCAAACAGATTTAAACAGTGTTAAACAGAGGCAGACACAGTTACACAGAGTTTAACAGAGGCAAACAGAGTTAAACAGAGTTAAACAGATGCAAACAGAGTTGAACAGAGTTCAACTGAGTTAAAAGGAGTGAAACCGAGTTAGACAGAGGCAAACAGACTGAAACAGAGTTAAACATAGGCAAACGGAGGCAAACCCTAGCCCTAGCCCTAACCCTAGCCCTAATACTAAACCTAACCCTAACCCTAGCACTAGACCTAACCCTCGCTCTAATCCTAAAGCTAAAATTGACCCTAGCCCTAGCCCTAACCCTAGCCCTAACCCTAACTCTAACCCTAGCACTAACCCAAACCCTAGCCCTAACTCTAAAGATAAACCTAACCATAGCCTTCGCGCTAACCCTAACCCTAACAATAGCCCTAACCCTAACCCTAACCCTAACCCTAACCCTAACACAAACCCTAACACCTAACCTTAACCCTAACCTTAACCCTAACCCTAACCCTAACCTTAATGCTAACCTTAACCCTAACCCTAACCCTAACCCTAATGCCCTAACCCTAACCCTAACCCTAACCCTCATCCTAACCCTAACCCATCCCTAACCCCTAACCCAACTCAAGTTCTGTCAGGAGGATACGGAACGTCAATTCTTTTCTTCTCCTCCGATGCTGCCAGACTTGCTGAGTTTTTCCAGATAATTCTGTTTTTGCTTTTGTTTTGGATTTCCAGCAGCCACAGTTTTTTTGTTTTTAAACAGAGGCAAACAGAGTTAAACAGATGCAAACAGAGCTATACAGAGGCAAGCATAGTTAAACAGAGTTAAACAGATGCAAACAGAGATAAACAAAGTTAAACAGAGTCAAACAGAGCTAACCAGAGTTAATCAGAGGCAAACAGAGTTAATCAGTGTTAAATAAAGTTAAACAGAGGCAAACAGAGTTGAAAAGAGTTAAACAGAGGCAAACAGAGTTAAACAGACTTAAACAGAGGCAGCCAGAGTCAAAAGGAGTCAAACCGAGTTAAACACAGGCAGACACAGGCAGACAGAGGCAAAAAGAGTTACACAGAGTTAATCAGAGACAAGCAGAGTTAAACAGAGTTAAACAGAGTTAGACAGAGTGAAACAGTGTTAGACAGAGGCAAACAGAGTTAAACAGAGTTAAACAGAGGCAAACAGAGTTAAACAGTGTTAAACAGAGGCAGACACAGTTACACAGAGTTTAACAGAGGCAAACAGAGTTAAACAGAGTTAAACAGATGCAAACAGAGTTGAACAGAGTTCAACTGAGTTAAAAGGAGTGAAACTGAGTTAGACAGAGGCAAACAGACTGAAACAGAGTTAAACATAGGCAAACGGAGGCAAACCCTAGCCCTAGCCCTAACCCTAGCCCTAACACTAAACCTAACCCTAACCCTAGCACTAGACCTAACCCTCGCTCTAATCCTAAAGCTAAAATTGACCCTAGCCCTAGCCCTAACCCTAGCCCTAACCCTAACTCTAACCCTAGCACTAACCCAAACCCTCGCCCTAACTCAAAACATAAACCTAACCATAGCCTTCGCGCTAACCCTAAACCTAACAATAGCCCTAACCCTAACTCTAACCCTAACCCTAACCCTAACACAAACCCTAACACCTAACCTTAACCCTAACCTTAACCCTAACCCTAACCCTAACCTTAATGTTAACCTTAACCCTAACCCTAACCCTAACCCTAATGCCCTAACCCTAACCCTAACCCTAACCCTCATCCTAACGCTAACCCATCCCTAACCCCTAACCCAACTCAAGTTCTGTCGAAGTGTCAGGAGGATACGGAACGTCAATTCTTTTCTTCTCCTCCGATGCTGCCAGACTTGCTGCGTTTTTCCAGATAATTCTGTTTTTGTTTTTGTTTTGGATTTCCAGCAGCCGCAGTTTTTTTGTTTTTAAACAGAGGCAAACAGAGTTAAACAGAGGCAAACAGAGTTAGACAGAGGCAAGCATAGTTAAACAGAGTTAAACAGATGCAAACAGAGATAAACACAGTTAAACAGAGTCAAACAGAGCTAACCAGAGTTAATCAGAGGCAAACCGAGATAATCAGTGTTAGACAAAGTTAAACAGAGGCAAACAGAGTTGAAAAGAGTTAAACAGAGGCAAACAGAGTTAACCAGACTTAAACAGAGGCAGACACAGTCAAAAGGAGTCAAACCGAGTTAAACACAGGCAGACAGAGGCAGACAGAGGCAAACAGAGTTACACAGAGTTAATCAGAGACAAGCAGAGTTAAACAGAGTTAAACAGAGTTAGACAGAGTGAAACAGTGTTAGACAGAGGCAAACAGAGTTAAACAGAGTTAAACAGAGGCAAACAGAGTTAAACAGTGTTAAAAAGAGGCAGACACAGTTACACAGAGGTTAACAGAGGCAAACAGAGTTAAACAGAGTTAAACAGAGGCAAACAGACTGAAACACAGTTAAACAGAGGCAAACGGAGGCAAACCCCAGCCCTAGCCCTAACCCTTGCCCTAACCCTAACTCTAACACTAGCACTAGCCCAAACCCTAGCCCTAACTCTAAACCTAAACCTAACCATAGCCCTAGCGCTAACCCTAGCCCTAACAATAGCCCTAACCCTAACACTAACCCTAATCCTAACCCCTAACCCTAACCCTAACCCTAACACTAATCCTAACCCCTAACCCTAACCCTAACCTTAACCCTAACACTAACCCTAACCTTAATGCTAACCTTAACCCTAACCCTAACCCTAACCCTAATGCCCTAACCCTAAGCCTAACCCTAACCCTCATCCTTAACCTAACCCTAATACCCTAACCCTAACCATAATCCTAACCGTCACCCTAACCCTAACCCTAACCCATCCCTAACCCCTAACCCAACTCAAGTTCCGTCAAAGTGTCAGGAGGATACGAAACGTCAATTCTTTTCTTCTCCGCCAATGCTGCCAGACCTGCTGAGTTTTTCCAGATAATTCTGTTCTTGTTTTTGTTTTGGATTTCCAGCAGCCGCAGTTTTTTTGTTTTTAAACAGAGGCAAACAGAGTTAAACAGAGTTAAACAGAGGCAAACAGAGTTAGACAGAGGCAAGCATAGTTAAACAGAGTTAAACAGATGCAAACAGAGATAAACACAGTTAAACAGAGTCAAACAGAGCTAACCAGAGTTAATCAGAGGCAAACAGAGTTAATCAGTGTTAGACAAAGTTAAACAGAGGCAAACAGAGTTGAAAAGAGTTAAACAGAGGCAAACAGAGTTAACCAGACTTAAACAGAGGCAGACACAGTCAAAAGGAGTCAAACCGAGTTAAACACAGGCAGACAGAGGCAGACAGAGGCAAACAGAGTTACACAGAGTTAATCAGAGACAAGCAGAGTTAAACAGAGTTAAACAGAGTTAGACAGAGTGAAAAAGTGTTAGACAGAGGCAAACAGAGTTAAACAGAGTTAAACAGAGGCAAACAGAGTTAAACAGTGCTAAACAGAGTCAGACACAGTTACACAGAGTTTAACAGAGGCAAACAGAGTTAAACAGAGTTAAACAGATGCAAACAGAGTTGAACAGAGTTCAACTGAGTTAAAAGGAGTGAAACCGAGTTAGACAGAGGCAAACAGACTGAAACAGAGTTAAACATAGGCAAACGGAGGCAAACCCTAGCCCTAGCCCTAACCCTAGCCCTAATACTAAACCTAACCCTAACCCTAGCACTAGACCTAACCCTCGCTCTAATCCTAAAGCTAATATTGACCCTAGCCCTAGCCCTAACCCTAGCCCTAACCCTAACTCTAACCCTAGCACTAACCCAAACCCTAGCCCTAACTCTAAAGATAAACCTAACCATAGCCTTCGCGCTAACCCTAACCCTAACAATAGCCCTAACCCTAACCCTAACCCTAACCCTAACCCTAACACAAACCCTAACCCCTAACCTTAACCCTAACCTTAACCCTAACCCTAACCCTAACCTTAATGCTAACCTTAACCCTAACCCTAACCCTAACCCTAATGCCCTAACCCTAACCCTAACCCTAACCCTCATCCTAACCCTAACCCATCCCTAACCCCTAACCCAACTCAAGTTCTGTCAGGAGGATACGGAACGTCAATTCTTTTCTTCTCCTCCGATGCTGCCAGACCTGCTGAGTTTTTCCAGATAATTCTGTTTTTGTTTTTGTTTTGGATTTCCAGCAGCCACAATTTTTTTGTTTTTAAACAGAGGCAAACAGAGTTAAACAGAGTTAAACAGAGGCAAACAGAGATAGACAGATGCAAGCATAGTTAAACAGAGTTAAACAGATGCAAACAGAGATAAACACAGTTAAACAGAGGCAAACAGAGCTAAACAAAGTTAATCAGAGGCAAACAGAGTTAAACAGTGTTAAACAAAGTTAAACAGAGGCAAACAGAGTTAAACAGAGGCAAACAGAGTTACAAAGAGTTAAACAGAGGCAAACAGAGTTAAACAGTTAAACAGAGGCAAACGGAAATCAACAGAGTTAAACAGAGGCAAAAAGATTTAAACAGAGTTAAACAAAAGGAAACAGAGTTAAACAGAGTTAAGCAGAGGCAAACAAAGTTAAACAGAGTTTAACAGAGGGAAACAGAGTTAAACAGAGTTAAACAGAGGGAAAAAAGAGTTAAACAGACTTAAACAGAGGCAAACAGGGGCAAACAGATTTAGACAGACTTAAACAGAGGCAAACAGTGGCAAATAGAGGTAAAGAGAGTTAAGCAGAGTTAAACAGAGGCAAAGAGAGGCAAGCAGAGGCAAACAGAGTTAAACAAAGTTAAACAGAGGGAAACAGATTTTAACAGAGTTAAACAGAGGCAAACAGAGTCAAACAGAGTTAAACAGATGCAAACAGAGTTGAACAGAGTTCAGAGTTAGACAGAGGCTAACAGACTGAAACAGAGTTAAACAGAGGCAAATGGAGGCAAACCCTAGCCCGAACCCTAACCCTATCCCTAACACTAAACCTAAACCTAACCCTAGCACTAGACCTAAACCTCGCTCTAATCCTAAACCTAAAATTGATCCTAGCCCTAGCCCTAACCCTAGCCCTAACCCTAAATCTAACCCTAGCACTAGCCCAAACCCTAGCCCTAACTCTAAATCTAAACCTAACCATAGCCCTAGCGCTAACCCTAGCACTAACAATAGCCCTAACCCTAACCCTAACCCTAATCCTAACCCCTAACCCTAACCCTAACCCTAACACTAACCCTAACCCCTAACCCTAACCCTAACCTTAACCCTAACCCTAACCCTAAACATAATGCTAACCTTAACCCTAACCCTAACCCTAACCCTAATGCCCTAACCCTAACCCTAACCCTAATCCTCATCCTAACCCTAACCCTAATACCCTAGCCCTAACCATAATCCTAACCGCCACCCTAAACCTAACCCTAACCCTAACCCTAACACATCCCTAACCCCTAACCCAACTCAAGTTCTGTCAAAGTGTCAGGAGGATACGAAACGTCAATCCTTTTCTTCTCCGCCGATGCTGCCAGACCTGCTGAGTTTTTCCAGATAATTCTGTTTTTGTTTTTGTTTTGGATTTCCAGCAGCCACAATTTTTTTGTTTTTAAACAGAGGCAAACAGAGTTAAACAGAGTTAAACAGAGGCAAACAGAGTTAGACAGAGGCAAACAGAGTTAAACAGAGTTAAACAGAGGCAAACAGAGATAAACACAGTTAAACAGTTTCAAACAGAGATAACCAGAGTTAATCAGAGGAAAACAGAGTTAAACAGTGTTAAACAAAGTTAAACAGAGGCAAACAGAGTTGAAAAGAGTTAAACAGATGCAAACAGAGTTAAACAGAGTTAAATAGAGTTAAACAGAGGCAAACAGAGTTAAACAGAATTAAACAGAGGCAAACAGAGGCAAACTGATTTAAACAGACTTAAACAGTGGCAAACAGAGGCAAATAGAGTTAAACAAAGTTAAACAGAGGCAAACAGAGGCAAACAGAGTTAAACAAAGTTAAACAGAGGCAAACATAGTTAAACAGAGTTAAACAGAGTTAAACAGAGGCAAACAGAGTTAAACAGAGTTAAACAGAGGCAAACAGAGTTAAACAGAGGTAACTGAGTTAAAAGGAGTGAAACAGAGTTAGACAGAGGCAAACAGAGTGAAACAGAGTTAAACAGAGGCAAACTGAGGCAAACCCTAGCCCTAGCCCTAACCCTTGCCCTAACCCTAACTCTAACCCTAGCACTAGCCCAAACCCTAGCCCTAACTCTAAACCTAAACCTAACCATAGCCCTAGCGCTAACCCTAGCCCTAACAATAGCCCTAACCCTAACACTAACCCTAATCCTAACCCCTAACCCTAACCCTAACCCTAACACTAATCCTAACCCCTAACCCTAACCCTAACCTTAACCCTAACACTAACCCTAACCTTAATGCTAACCTTAACCCTAACCCTAACCCTAACCCTAATGCCCTAACCCTAACCCTAACCCTAACCCTCATCCTTAACCTAACCCTAATACCCTAACCCTAACCATAATCCTAACCGTCACCCTAACCCTAACCCTAACCCATCCCTAACCCCTAACCCAACTCAAGTTCTGTCAAAGTGTCAGGAGGATACGAAACGTCAATTCTTTTCTTCTCCGCCAATGCTGCCAGACCTGCTGAGTTTTTCCAGATAATTCTGTTCTTGTTTTTGTTTTGGATTTCCAGCAGCCGCAGTTTTTTTGTTTTTAAACAGAGGCAAACAGAGTTAAACAGAGTTAAACAGAGGCAAACAGAGTTAGACAGAGGCAAGCATAGTTAAACAGAGTTAAACAGATGCAAACAGAGATAAACACAGTTAAACAGAGTCAAACAGAGCTAACCAGAGTTAATCAGAGGCAAACAGAGTTAATCAGTGTTAAACAAAGTTAAACAGAGGCAAACAGAGTTGAAAAGAGTTAAACAGAGGCAAACAGAGTTAAACAGACTTAAACAGAGGCAGACACAGTCAAAAGGAGTCAAACCGAGTTAAACATAGGCAGACAGAGGCAGACAGAGGCAAACAGAGTTACACAGAGTTAATCAGAGACAAGCAGAGTTAAACAGAGTTAAACAGAGTTAGACAGAGTGAAACAGTGTTAGACAGAGGCAAACAGAGTTAAACAGAGTTAAACAGAGGCAAACAGAGTTAAACAGTGTTAAACAGAGGCAGACACAGTTACACAGAGTTTAACAGAGGCAAACAGAGCTAAACAGAGTTAAACAGATGCAAACAGAGTTGAACAGAGTTCAACTGAGTTAAAAGGAGTGAAACCGAGTTAGACAGAGGCAAACAGACTGAAACAGAGTTAAACATAGGCAAACGGAGGCAAACCCTAGCCCTAGCCCTAACCCTAGCCCTAATACTAAACCTAACCCTAACCCTAGCACTAGACCTAACCCTCGCTCTAATCCTAAAGCTAAAATTGACCCTAGCCCTAGCCCTAACCCTAGCCCTAACCCTAACTCTAACCCTAGCACTAACCCAAACCCTAGCACTAACTCTAAAGATAAACCTAACCATAGCCTTCGCACTAACCCTAACCCTAACAATAGCCCTAACCCTAACCCTAACCCTAACCCTAACCCTAACACAAACCCTAACCCCTAACCTTAACCCTAACCTTAACCCTAACCCTAACCCTAACCTTAATGCTAACCTTAACCCTAACCCTAACCCTAACCCTAATGCCCTAACCCTAACCCTAACCCTAACCCTCATCCTAACCCTAACCCATCCCTAACCCCTAACCCAACTCAAGTTCTGTCAGGAGGATACGGAACGTCAATTATTTTCTTCTCCTCCGATGCTGCCAGACTTGCTGAGTTTTTCCAGATAATTCTGTTTTTGCTTTTGTTTTGGATTTCCAGCAGCCACAGTTTTTTTGTTTTTAAACAGAGGCAAACAGAGTTAAACAGAGGCAAACAGAGTTATACAGAGGCAAGCATAGTTAAACAGAGTTAACCAGATGCAAACAGAGATAAACAAAGTTAAACAGAGTCAAACAGAGCTAACCAGAGTTAATCAGAGGCAAACAGAGTTAATCAGTGTTAAATAAAGTTAAACAGAGGCAAACAGAGCTAAACAGAGTTAAACAGATGCAAACAGAGTTGAACAGAGTTCAACTGAGTTAAAAGGAGTGAAACTGAGTTAGACAGAGGCAAACAGACTGAAACAGAGTTAAACATAGGCAAACGGAGGCAAACCCTAGCCCTAGCCCTAACCCTAGCCCTAACACTAAACCTAACCCTAACCCTAGCACTAGACCTAACCCTCGCTCTAATCCTAAAGCTAAAATTGACCCTAGCCCTAGCCCTAACCCTAGCCCTAACCCCACCTCTAACCCTAGCACTAACCCAAACCCTCGCCCTAACTCAAAACATAAACCTAACCATAGCCTTCGCGCTAACCCTAACCCTAACAATAGCCCTAACCCTAACTCTAACCCTAACCCTAACCCTAACACAAACCCTAACACCTAACCTTAACCCTAACCTTAACCCTAACCCTAACCCTAACCTTAATGTTAACCTTAACCCTAACCCTAACCCTAACCCTAATGCCCTAACCCTAACCCTAACCCTAACCCTCATCCTAACGCTAACCCATCCCTAACCCCTAACCCAACTCAAGTTCTGTCGAAGTGTCAGGAGGATACGGAACGTCAATTCTTTTCTTCTCCTCCGATGCTGCCAGACTTGCTGCGTTTTTCCAGATAATTCTGTTTTTGTTTTTGTTTTGGATTTCCAGCAGCCGCAGTTTTTTTGTTTTTAAACAGAGGCAAACAGAGTTAAACAGAGGCAAACAGAGTTAGACAGAGGCAAGCATAGTTAAACAGAGTTAAACAGATGCAAACAGAGATAAACACAGTTAAACAGAGTCAAACAGAGCTAACCAGAGTTAATCAGAGGCAAACCGAGATAATCAGTGTTAGACAAAGTTAAACAGAGGCAAACAGAGTTGAAAAGAGTTAAACAGAGGCAAACAGAGTTAAACAGACTTAAACAGAGGCAGACAGAGTCAAAAGGAGTCAAACCGAGTTAAACACAGGCAGACAGAGGCAGACAGAGGCAAACAGAGTTACACAGAGTTAATCAGAGACAAGCAGAGTTAAACAGAGTTAAACAGAGTTAGACAGAGTGAAACAGTGTTAGACAGAGGCAAACAGAGTTAAACAGAGGCAAACAGAGTTATACAGAGGCAAGCATAGTTAAACAGAGTTAAACAGATGCAAACAGAGATAAACAAAGTTAAACAGAGTCAAACAGAGCTAACCAGAGTTAATCAGAGGCAAACAGAGTTAATCAGTGTTAAATAAAGTTAAACAGAGGCAAACAGAGCTAAACAGAGTTAAACAGATGCAAACAGAGTTGAACAGAGTTCAACTGAGTTAAAAGGAGTGAAACCGAGTTAGACAGAGGCAAACAGACTGAAACAGAGTTAAACATAGGCAAACGGAGGCAAACCCTAGCCCTAGCCCTAACCCTAGCCCTAATACTAAACCTAACCCTAACCCTAGCACTAGACCTAACCCTCGCTCTAATCCTAAAGCTAAAATTGACCCTAGCCCTAGCCCTAACCCTAGCCCTAACCCTAACTCTAACCCTAGCACTAACCCAAACCCTAGCCCTAACTCTAAAGATAAACCTAACCATAGCCTTCGCGCTAACCCTAACCCTAACAATAGCCCTAACCCTAACCCTAACCCTAACCCTAACACAAACCCTAACACCTAACCTTAACTCTAACCTTAACCCTAACCCTAACCCTAACCTTAATGCTAACCTTAACCCTAACCCTAACCCTAACCCTAATGCCCTAACCCTAACCCTAACCCTAACCCTCATCCTAACCCTAACCCATCCCTAACCCCTAACCCAACTCAAGTTCTGTCAGGAGGATACGGAACGTCAATTCTTTTCTTCTCCTCCGATGCTGCCAGACTTGCTGAGTTTTTCCAGATAATTCTGTTTTCGCTTTTGTTTTGGATTTCCAGCAGCCACAGTTTTTTTGTTTTTAAACAGAGGCAAACAGAGTTAAACAGAGTTAAACAGAGTTATGCAGAGGCAAGCATAGTTAAACAGAGTTAAACAGATGCAAACAGAGATAAACAAAGTTAAACAGAGTCAAACAGAGCTAACCAGAGTTAATCAGAGGCAAACAGAGTTAATCAGTGTTAAATAAAGTTAAACAGAGGCAAACAGAGTTGAAAAGAGTTAAACAGAGGCAAACAGAGTTAAACAGACTTAAACAGAGGCAGCCAGAGTCAAAAGGAGTCAAACCGAGTTAAACACAGGCAGACAGAGGCAGACAGAGGCAAAAAGAGTTACACAGAGTTAATCAGAGACAAGCAGAGTTAAACAGAGTTAAACAGAGTTAGACAGAGTGAAACAGTGTTAGACAGAGGCAAACAGAGTTAAACAGAGTTAAACAGAGGCAAACAGAGTTAAACAGTGTTAAACAGAGGCAGACACAGTTACACAGAGTTTAACAGAGGCAAACAGAGTTAAACAGAGTTAAACAGATGCAAACAGAGTTGAACAGAGTTCAACTGAGTTAAAAGGAGTGAAACTGAGTTAGACAGAGGCAAACAGACTGAAACAGAGTTAAACATAGGCAAACGGAGGCAAACCCTAGCCCTAGCCCTAACCCTAGCCCTAACACTAAACCTAACCCTAACCCTAGCACTAGACCTAACCCTCGCTCTAATCCTAAAGCTAAAATTGACCCTAGCCCTAGCCCTAACCCTAGCCCTAACCCTAACTCTAACCCTAGCACTAACCCAAACCCTCGCCCTAACTCAAAACATAAACCTAACCATAGCCTTCGCGCTAACCCTAAACCTAACAATAGCCCTAACCCTAACTCTAACCCTAACCCTAACCCTAACACAAACCCTAACACCTAACCTTAACCCTAACCTTAACCCTAACCCTAACCCTAACCTTAATGTTAACCTTAACCCTAACCCTAACCCTAACCCTAATGCCCTAACCCTAACCCTAACCCTAACCCTCATCCTAACGCTAACCCATCCCTAACCCCTAACCCAACTCAAGTTCTGTCGAAGTGTCAGGAGGATACGGAACGTCAATTCTTTTCTTCTCCTCCGATGCTGCCAGACTTGCTGCGTTTTTCCAGATAATTCTGTTTTTGTTTTTGTTTTGGATTTCCAGCAGCCGCAGTTTTTTTGTTTTTAAACAGAGGCAAACAGAGTTAAACAGAGGCAAACAGAGTTAGACAGAGGCAAGCATAGTTAAACAGAGTTAAACAGATGCAAACAGAGATAAACACAGTTAAACAGAGTCAAACAGAGCTAACCAGAGTTAATCAGAGGCAAACCGAGATAATCAGTGTTAGACAAAGTTAAACAGAGGCAAACAGAGTTAAACAGACTTAAACAGAGGCAGACACAGTCAAAAGGAGTCAAACCGAGTTAAACACAGGCAGACAGAGGCAGACAGAGGCAAACAGAGTTACACAGAGTTAATCAGAGACAAGCAGAGTTAAACAGAGTTAAACAGAGTTAGACAGAGTGAAACAGTGTTAGACAGAGGCAAACAGAGTTAAACAGAGTTAAACAGAGGCAAACAAACTGAAACACAGTTAAACAGAGGCAAACGGAGGCAAACCCCAGCCCTTACCCTAACCCTTGCCCTAACCCTAACTCTAACCCTAGCACTAGCCCAAACCCTAGCCCTAACTCTAAACCTAAACCTAACCATAGCCCTAGCGCTAACCCTAGCCCTAACAATAGCCCTAACCCTAACACTAACCCTAATCCTAACGCCTAACACTAACCCTAACCCTAACACTAACCCTAACCCCTAACCCTAACCCTAACCTTAACCCTAACACTAACCCTAACCTTAATGCTAACCCTAACCCTAACCCTAACCCTAATGCCCTAACCCTAACCCTAACCCTAATCCTCATCCTTAACCTAACCCTAATACCCTAACCCTAACCATAATCCTAACCGTCACCCTAACCCTAACCCTAACCCATCCCTAACCCCTAACCCAACTCAAGTTCTGTCAAAGTGTCAGGAGGATACGAAATGTTAATTCTTTTATTCTCCGCCGATGCTGCCAGACCTGCTGAGTTTTTCCAGATAATTCTGTTTTTGTTTTTGTTTTGGATTTCCAGCAGCCGCAGTTTTATTGTTTTTAAACAGAGGCAAACAGAGTTAAACAGAGTTAAACAGAGGCAAACAGAGTTAGACAGAGGCAAGCATAGTTAAACAGAGTTAAACAGATGCAAACAGAGATAAACACAGTTAAACAGAGTCAAACAGAGCTAACCAGAGTTAATCAGAGGCAAACAGAGTTAATCAGTGTTAAACAAAGTTAAACAGAGGCAAACAGAGTTGAAAAGAGTTAAACAGAGGCAAACAGAGTTAAACAGACTTAAACAGAGGCAGACAGAGTCAAAAGGAGTCAAACCGAGTTAAACACAGGCAGACAGAGGCAGACAGAGGCAAACAGAGTTACACAGAGTTAATCAGAGACAAACAGAGTTAAACAGAGTTAAACAGAGTTAGACAGAGTGAAACAGTGTTAGACAGAGGCAAACAGAGTTAAACAGAGTAAAACAGAGGCAAACAGAGTTAAACAGTGTTAAACAGAGGCAGACACAGTTACACAGAGTTTAACAGAGGCAAACAGAGTTAAACAGAGTTAAACAGATGCAAACAGAGTTGAACAGAGTTCAACTGAGTTAAAAGGAGTGAAACTGAGTTAGACAGAGGCAAACAGACTGAAACAGAGTTAAACATAGGCAAACGGAGGCAAACCCTAGCCCTAGCCCTAACCCTAGCCCTAAACCTAACCCTAACCCTAGCACTAGACCTAACCCTCGCTCTAATCCTAAAGCTAAAATTGACCCTAGCCCTAGCCCTAACCCTAGCCCTAACCCTAACTCTAACCTTAATGCTAACCTTAACCCTAACCCTAACCCTAACCCTAATGCCCTAACCCTAACCCTAACCCTAACCCTCATCCTAACCCTAACCCATCCCTAACCCCTAACCCAACTCAAGTTCTGTCGAAGTGTCAGGAGGATGCGGAACGTCAATTCTTTTCTGCTCCTCCGATGCTGCCAGACTTGCTGCGTTTTTCCAGATAATTCTGTTTTTGTTTTTGTTTTGGATTTCCAGCAGCCGTAGTTTTTTTGTTTTTAAACTGAGGCAAACAGAGTTAAACAGAGGCAAACAGAGTTAGACAGAGGCAAGCATAGTTAAACAGAGTTAAACAGATGCAAACAGAGATAAACACAGTTAAACAGAGTCAAACAGAGCTAACCAGAGTTAATCAAGGAAAACAGAGTTAAACAGTGTTAAACAAAGTTAAACACAGGGAAACAGAGTTGAAAAGAGTTAAACAGTTGCAAACAGAGTTGAACAAGAGTTCAACTGAGTTAAAAGGAGTGAAACAGAGTTAGACAGAGGCAAACAGACTGAAACAGAGTTAAACAGAGGCAAACGGAGGCAAACCCTAGCCCTAGACCTAACCCTAACCCAAACCCTAATCCTAAACCCTAACCCTAACCCTAACACTAACCCCTAACCCTAACTCTAACCTTAACCCTAACCCTAACACTAACCTTAATGCTAACCTTAACGCTAACCCTATCCCTAACCCTAATGCCCTAACCCTAACACTAACCCTAATCCTCATCCTTACCCTAACCCTAATATCCTAACCATAACCATAATCCTAACCGTCACCCTAACCCTAACCCTAACCCTAACCCTAACCCATCCCTAACGCCTTACCCAACTCAGGTTCTGTCAAAGTGTCAGGAGGATACGAAACGTCAATTCTTTTCTTCTCCGCCGATGCTGCCAGACTTTCTTAATTTTTCCAGATAAATCTGTTGTTGTTTTTGTTTTGGATTTCCTGCAGCCGCAGTTTTTTTGTTTTTAAACAGAGGCAGTGTTAAACAGAGTTAAACAGAGGCAAACAGAGTTAGACAGAGGCAAGCATAGTTAAACAACGTTAAACAGATGCAAACAGAGATAAACACAGTTAAACAGAGGCAAACAGAGCTAAACAGAGTTAATCAGAGGCAAGCAGATTTAAACAGTGTTAAACAAAGTTAAACAGAGGCAAGCATAGTTAAACAGAGTTAATCAGAGGCAAACAGAGTTACACAGAGTTAAACAGAGGCAAACAGAGTTAAACAGAGGCAAACTGAGTTAAACAGAGGCAAACAGAGTTAAACAGAGGCAAACTGAGTTAGACTGAGGCAAACATAGTTAAACAGAGTTAAACAGATGCAAACAGAGTTGAACAGAGTTCAACTGAGTTAAAAGGAGTGAAACAGAGTTAGACAGAGGCAAACAGACTGAAACAGAGTTAAACAGAGGCAAACGGAGGCAAACCCTAGCCCTAGCCCTAACCCTAGCCCTAACACTAAACCTAACCCTAACCCTAGCACTAGACCTAACCCTCGCTCTAATCCGAAACCTAAAATTGACCCTAGCCCTAGACCTAACCCTAGCCCTAACCCTAAATCTAACCCAAGCACTAGCCCAAACCCTAGCCCTAACTCTAAACCTAAACCTAACCATAGCCCTAGCGCTAACCCTAGCCCTAACAATAGCGCTAACCCTAACCCTAACCCTAATCCTAACACCCAACCCTAACCCTAAACCTAACACTAACCCTAACCCCTAACCCTAACCCTAACCCTAAACTTAATGCTATCCTTAACCCTAACCCTAACCCTAACCCTAATGCCCTAACCCTAACCCTAACCCTAATCCTCATCCTAACCCTAACCCTAATAGCCTAACCCTCACCATAATCGTAAACGTCACCCTAACCCTAACCCTAACCCTAACCCTAACCCATCCCTAACCCCTAACCCAACTCAAGTTCTGTCAAAGTGTCAGGAGGATACGAAACGTCAATCCTTTTCTTCTCCGCCGATGCTGCCAGACCTGCTGAGTTTTTCCAGATAATTCTGTTTTTGTTTTTGTTTTGGATTTCCAGCAGCCGCAGTTTTTTTGTTTTTAAACAGAGGCAAACAGAGTTAAACAGAGTTAAACAGAGGCAAACAGAGTTATACAGAGGCAAGCATAGTTAAACAGAGTTAAACAGATGCAAACAGAGATAAACACAGTTAAACAGAGTCAAACAGAGCTAACCAGAGTTAATCAGAGGCAAACCGAGATAATCAGTGTTAAACAAAGTTAAACAGAGGCAAACAGAGTTGAAAAGAGTTAAACAGAGGCAAACAGAGTTAAACAGACTTAAACAGAGGCAGACAGAGTCAAAAGGAGTCAAACCGAGTTAAACACAGGAAGACAGAGACAGACAGAGGCAAACAGAGTTACACAGAGTTAATCAGAGAAAAGCAGAGTTAAACAGAGTTAAACAGAGTTAGACAGAGTGAAACAGTGTTAGACAGAGGCAAACAGAGTTAAACAGAGTTAAACAGAGGCAAACAGAGTTAAACAGTGTTAAACAGAGGCAGACACAGTTACACAGAGGTTAACAGAGGCAAACAGAGTTAAACAGAGTTAAACAGAGGCAAACAGACTGAAACACAGTTAAACAGAGGCAAACGGAGGCAAACCCCAGCCCTAGCCCTAACCCTTGCCCTAAACCTAACTCTAACCCTAGCACTAGCCCAAACCCTAGCCCTAACTCCAAACCTAAACCTAACCATAGCCCTAGCGCTAACCCTAGCCCTAACAATAGCCCTAACCCTAACACTAACCCTAATCCTAACGCCTAACACTAACCCTAACCCTAACACTAACCCTAACCCCTAACCCTAACACTAAACTTAACCCTAACACTAACCCTAACCTTAATGCTAACCCTAACCCTAACCCTAACCCTAATGCCCTAACCCTAACCCTAACCCTAATCCTCATCCTTAACCTAACCCTAATACCCTAACCCTAACCATAATCCTAACCGTCACCCTAACCCTAACCCTAACCCATCCCTAACCCCTAACCCAACTCAAGTTCTGTCAAAGTGTCAGGAGGATACGAAACGTCAATTCTTTTCTTCTCCGCCGATGCTGCCAGACCTGCTGAGTTTTTCCAGATAATTCTGTTTTTGTTTTTGTTTTGGATTTCCAGCAGCCGCAGTTTTTTTGTTTTTAAACAGAGGAAAACAGAGTTAAACAGAGTTAAACAGAGGCAAACAGAGTTAGACAGAGGCAAGCATAGTTAAACAGAGTTAAACAGATGCAAACAGAGATAAACACAGTTAAACAGAGTCAAACAGAGCTAACCAGAGTTAATCAGAGGCAAACAGAGTTAATCAGTGTTAAACAAAGTTAAACAGAGGCAAACAGAGTTGAAAAGAGTTAAACAGAGGCAGACAGAGTCAAAAGGAGTCAAACCGAGTTAAACACAGGCAGACAGAGGCAGACAGAGGCAAACAGAGTTACACAGAGTTAATCAGAGACAAGCAGAGTTAAACAGAGTTAAACAGAGTTAGACAGAGTGAAACAGTGTTAGACAGAGGCAAACAGAGTTAAACAGAGTTAAACAGAGGCAAACAGAGTTAAATAGTGTTAAACAGAGGCAGACACAGTTACACAGAGTTTAACAGAGGCAAACAGAGTTAAACAGAGTTAAACAGATGCAAACAGAGTTGAACAGAGTTCAACTGAGTTAAAAGGAGTGAAACTGAGTTAGACAGAGGCAAACAGACTGAAACAGAGTTAAACATAGGCAAACGGAGGCAAACCCTAGCCCTAGCCCTAACCCTAGCCCTAACACTAAACCTAACCCTAACCCTAGCACTAGACCTAACCCTCGCTCTAATCCTAAAGATAAAATTGACCCTAGCCCTAGCCCTAACCCTAGCCCTAACCCTAACTCTAAACCTAGCACTAACCCAAACCCGAGCCCTAACTCTAAACATAAACCTAACCATAGCCTTCGCGCTAACCCTAACCCTAACAATAGCCCTAACCCTAACCCTAACCCCAACCCTAACCCTAACACAAACCCTAACCCCTAACCTTAACCCTAACCTTAACCCTAACCCTAACCCTAACCTTAATGCTAACCTTAACCCTAACCCTAACCCTAACCCTAATGCCCTAACCCTAACCCTAACCCTAACACGCATCCTAACCCTAACCCATCCCTAACCCCTAACCCAACTCAAGTTCTGTCGAAGTGTCAGGAGGATACGGATCGTCAATTCTTTTCTTCTCCTCCGATGCTGCCAGACTTGCTGCGTTTTTCCAGATAATTCTGTTTTTGTTTTTGTTTTGGATTTCCAGCAGCCGCAGTTTTTTTGTTTTTAAACAGAGGCAAACAGAGTTAAACAGAGGCAAACAGAGTTAGACAGAGGCAAGCATAGTTAAACAGAGTTAAACAGATGCAAACAGAGATAAACACAGTTAAACAGCGTCAAACAGAGCTAACCAGAGTTAATCAAGGAAAACCGAGTTAAACACTGTTAACCAAAGTTAAACACAGGCAAACAGAGTTGAAAAGAGTTAAACAGTTGCAAACAGAGTTGAACAGAGTTCAACTGAGTTAAAAGGAGTGAAACAGAGTTAGACAGAGGCAAACAGACTGAAACAGAGTTAAACAGAGGCAAACGGAGGCAAACCCTAGCCCTAGCCCTAACCCTAACCCAAACCCTAATCCTAAACACTAACCCTAACCCTAACCCTAACCCCTAACCCTAACCCTAACCTTAACCCTAACCCTAACACTAACCTTAATGCTAACCTTAACGCTAACCCTAACCCTAACCCTAATGCCCTAACCCTAACACTAACCCTAATCCTCATCCTTACCCTAACCCTAATATCCTAACCATAACCATAATCCTAACCGTCACCCTAACCCTAACCCTAACCCTAACCCTAACCCATCCCTAACCCCTTACCCAACTCAGGTTCTGTCAAAGTGTCAGGAGGATACGAAACGTCAATTCTTTTCTTCTCCGCCGATGCTGCCAGACCTGCTGAGTTTTTCCAGATAAATCTGTTGTTGTTTTTGTTTTGGATTTCCTGCAGCCGCAGTTTTTTTGTTTTTAAACAGAGGCAGTGTTAAACAGAGTTAAACAGAGGCAAACAGAGTTAGACAGAGGCAAGCATAGTTAAACAGAGTTAAACAGATGCAAACAGAGATAAACACAGTTAAACAGAGGCAAACAGAGCTAAACAGAGTTAATCAGAGGCAAACAGAGTTAAACAGTGTTAAACAAAGTTAAACAGAGGCAAGCATAGTTAAACAGAGTTAATCAGAGGCAAACAGAGTTACACAGAGTTAAACAGAGGCAAACAGAGTTAAACAGAGGCAAACTGAGTTAAACAGAGGCAAACAGAGTTAATCAGAGGCAAACTGAGTTAGACAGAGGCAAACATAGTTAAACAGAGTTTAACAGATGCAAACAGAGATAAACAGATTTAAGCAGCGTTAAACAGAGGCTAACAGAGGCAAACAGAGTTAAACAGAGTGAAAGAGAGTTAAACAGAGGCAAAAAGAGGCAAACAGAGGCAAACAAAGTTAAACGGAGTTACACAGAGGCTAACAGAGGCAAACAGAGTTAAAAAGAGGCAAACAGAGTTAAACAGAGGCAAAAAGAGTTAAACAGAGTTAAACTGAGGCAAACAGAGTTAAACAGAGGAAAACAGAGTTACACAGAGTTAAACAGAGGCAGACAGAGTTGAACGGAGTTTAACAGAGGCAAATAGAGGCAAGCAGATTTAAACAGACTTAAACAGAGGCAAAGAGATTCAAACAGAGTTAAACAGAGTTAAACAGAGGGAAACAGAAGCAAATAGAGGCAAACAGAGTTAAACAGAGTTAAACAGAGCTTAACAGAGTCAAACCGAGTTAAACAGAGTTAAACAGAGGCAAACTGAGTTAAACAGAGTTAAACAGAGGCAAACTGAGTTAAACATATTTAAACAGAGGCAAACAGAGTTGAACAGAGTGAAACAGAGGCAAACAGAGTAAAACAGAGGCAAACAGAGTTAAACAGAGGCAAACTGAGTTAAACAGAGTTAAACAGAGGCAAACAGAAATCAACAGAGTTAAACAGAGGCAAAAAGATTTAAACAGAGTTAAACAGAGGCAAACAGTGGCAAATAGAGTTAAAGAGAGTTAAGCAGAGTTAAACAGAGGCAAAGAGAGGCAAACAGAGGCAAACAGAGTTAAACAAAGTTAAACAGAGGGAAACAGATTTTAACAGAGTTAAACAGAGGCAAACAGAGTCAAACAGAGTTAAACAGATGCAAACAGAGTTGAACAGAGTTCAACTGAGTTAAAAGGAGTGAAACAGAGTTAAACAGAGGCAAACAGACTGAAACAGAGTTAAACAGAGGCAAAAGGAGGCAAACCCTAGACCTAGCCCTCAACCTAGCTCTAACACTAAACCTAACCATAACCCTAGCACTAGACCTAACCCTCGCTCTAATCCTAAACCTAAAATTGACCCTAGCCCTAGCCCTAACCCTAGCCCTAACCCTAAATCTAACCCAAGCACTAGCCCAAAACCTAGCCCTAACTCTAAACCTAAACCTAACCATAGCCCTAGCGCTAACCCTAGCCCGAACAATAGCGCTAACAATAACCCTAACCCTAATCCTAACCCCTAACCCTAACCCTAAACCTAACACTAACCCTAACCCCTAACCCTAACCCTAACCTTAACCCTAACACTAACCCTAACCTTAATGCTAAACTTAACCCTAACCCTAACCCTAACCCTAATGCCCTAACCCTAACCCTAACCCTAATCCTCATCCTTACCCTAACCCTAATACCCTAACCATAACCATAATCCTAACCGTCACCCTAACCCTAACCCTAACCCTAACACTAACCCATCCCTAACCCCTTACCCAACTCAAGTTCTGTCAGTGTCAGGAGGATACGAAACGTCAATTCTTTTCTTCTCCGCCGATGCTGCCAGACCTGCTGAGTTTTTCCAGATAATTCTGTTGTTGTTTTTGTTTTGGTTTTCCAGCAGCCGCAGTTTTTTTGTTTTTAAACAGAGGCAAACAGAGTTAAACAGAGTTAAACAGCTGCAAGCAGAGGCAAACAGAGTTGAACAGAATTATACAGATTTAAACAGAGGCAAACAGAGGCAAACAGAGTTAAACAGAGGCAGACAGACTTAAACAGAGTTAATCAGAGGCAAACATAGTTTAACAGAGTTAAGCAGAGGCAAACTGAGTTAAACAGAGTTAAACAGAGGCAAACAGAGTTAAACAGAGTTAAACAGAGTTAGACAGGGTGAAACAGAGTTAGACAGACAAACAAATTTAAGCAGAATTAAACAGAGTCAAACAGAGTTACACAGAGTTAAACAAAGGTAAACAGAGTTAAACACAGTTAAACAGAGGCAAACACAATTGAACAGAGGCAAACAAAGGTAAAGAGAGTTAAACAGAGGCAAATAGAGTTAAAAAGAGGTAAACAGAGGCGAACATAGTTAAACAGAGTTAAACAGAGGCAAACAGAGTTAAACAGAGTTAAACAGAGTTAAACAGAGGCAAACAGAGTAAAACAGAGGCAAACAGAGTTAAACAGAGTTAAACAGAGTTAAACAGAGGCATACAGAGTTGAACAGAGGCAGGCAGAGGCAAACAGAGTTAATCAGAGTTAATCATAGTAAAATAGAGGCAAACAGAGGCGAAAAGAGTAAAACAGATTTAAACGGAGGCAAACAGAGGCAAACAGGGTTAAACAGAGGCAAACAGAGTGAAACAGTGTTATGCAGATGCAAACAGAGTTAAACAGAGGCAAACAGAGTTAAACAAAATGAAACAGAGGCAAACAGATGCAAACAGAGTTAAACAGAGTTAAACAGAGGCAAACAACGGCAAACAGAGTTAAACAGAGTTAAACAGAGCCAAACAGAGTTAAACAGAGTGAAACAGATTAAGACAGTTGCAAACAGAGTTAAACAGAGGCAATCAGAGGCATACAGAGTTAAACAGAGGCAAACTGATGCAAACAGAGTTAAATGGAGTTAAACAGAGGCAAAAAGAGTTAGACAGAGGCAAACAGAGTTAAACAGACTTAAACAGAGGCAAACAGAGTTACACAGAGGCAAACAGAGTTAAACAGAGTTAAACAGAAGCAAACAGAGTTAAACAGTGTTCAACAGAGGCAAACAGATTTGAACGGAGTTCAACAGAGGCAAATAGAGGCAAGCAGAGTTAAACAGACTTAAATAGAGGCAAACAGAGGCAAACAGATTTAAACAGAGTTAAACAGACATAAACAGAGGCAAACAGAAGCAAAAAGAGGCAAACAGAGTTAAACAGAGTTAAACAGAGCTTAACAGAGGCAAACCGAGTTAAACAGAGTTAAACAGAGGCAAACAGAGTTAGACAGAGGCAAGCATAGTTAAACAGAGTTAAACAGATGCAAACAGAGATAAACACAGTTAAACAGAGGCAAACAGAGCTAAACAGAGTTAATCAGAGGCAAACAGAGTTAAACAGTGTTAAACAAAGTTAAACAGAGGCAAGCATAGTTAAACAGAGTTAATCAGAGGCAAACAGAGTTACACAGAGTTAAACAGAGGCAAACAGAGTTAAACAGAGGCAAACTGAGTTAAACAGAGGCAAACAGAGTCAGGAGGATACGAAACGTCAATTCTTTTCTTCTCCGCCGATGCTGCCAGACTTGCTGAGTTTTTCCAGATAATTCTGTTTTTCGTTTTGTTTTGGATTTCCAGCAGCCGCAGTTTTTTTGTTTTTAAACAGAGGCAAACAGACTTAAACAGAGGCAAACTGAGTTAAACATAGGCAAACAGAGTTAAACAGAGGCAAACTGAGTTAGACAGAGGCAAACATAGTTAAACAGAGTTAAACAGATGCAAACAGAGATAAACAGATTTAAACAGCGTTAAACAGAGGCTAACAGAGGCAAACAGAGTTAAACAGAGTTAAACAGAGTTAAACAGAGGGAAACAGAGTTAAACAGACTTAAACAGAGGCAAACAGATTTAGACAGACTTAAACAGAGGCAAACAGTGACAAATAGAGTTAAAGAGAGTTAAAGAGAGTTAAACAGAGGCAAACAGAGGCAAACAAAGTTAAACGGAGTTACACAGAGGCTAACAGAGGCAAACAGAGTTAAACAGAGATAAAGAGAGTTAAACAGAGGCAAACAGAGGCAAACAGAGGCAAACAAAGTTAAACGGAGTTACACAGAGGCTAACAGAGGCAAACAGAGTTAAAACGAGGCAAACAGAGTTAAACAGAGGCAAAAAGAGTTAAACAGAGTTAAACTGAGGCAAACAGAGTTAAACAGAGGAAAACAGATTTACACAGAGTTAAACAGAGGCAAAAGGAGTTGAACGGAGTTTAACAGAGGCAAATAGAGGCAAGCAGATTTAAACAGACTTAAACAGAGGCAAAGAGATTCAAACAGAGTTAAACAGAGTTAAACAGAGGGAAACAGAAGCAAATAGAGGCAAACAGAGTTAAACAGAGTTAAACAGAGCTTAACAGAGTCAAACCGAGTTAAACAGAGTTAAACAGAGGCAAACTGAGTTAAACAGAGTTAAACAGAGGCAAACTGAGTTAAACATATTTAAACAGAGGCAAACAGAGTTGAACAGAGTGAAACAGAGGCAAACAGAGTAAAACAGAGGCAAACAGAGTTAAACAGAGGCAAACTGAGTTAAACAGAGTTAAACAGAGGCAAACAGAGTTAAACCGAGTGAAACAGAGTGAAACAGATTTAGAAAGAGGCAAACAGAGTTAAACAGAGTTAAACAGAGTGGATCAGAGATAAACACAGTTAAACAGAGGCAAACAGAGTTAAACAGAGGCAAACAGAGTTGAAAAGAGTTAAACAGAGGCAAACAGAGTTAAACAGAGGCAAACAGAGTTAAACAGAGGCAACCAGAGTGAAACAGAGTTAAACAGAGGGAAACAGCTTTAAACAGCGTTAAACAGAGGCAAACAGAGTTAAACAGAGGCAAACAGAGTTACACGGAGTTAAACAGAGGCAAACAGAGTTAAACAGAGTTAAACAGAGGCAAACAGAAATCAACAGAGTTAAACAGAGGCAAAAAGATTTAAACAGAGTTAAACAGAGGCAAACAGAGTTACACGGAGTTAAACAGAGGCAAACAGAGTTAAACAGAGTTAAACAGAGGCAAACAGAAATCAACAGAGTTAAACAGAGGCAAAAAGATTTAAACAGAGTTAAACAGAGGCAAACAGTGGCAAATAGAGTTAAAGGGAGTTAAGCAGAGTTAAACAGAGGCAAAGAGAGGCAAACAGAGGCAAACAGAGTCAAACAAAGTTAAACAGAGGGAAACAGATTTTAACAGAGTTAAACAGAGGCAAACAGAGTCAAACAGTGTTAAACAGATGCAAACAGAGTTGAACAGAGTTCAACTGAGTTAAAAGGAGTGAAACAGAGTTAGACAGAGGCAAACAGACTGAAACAGAGTTAAACAGAGGCAAAAGGAGGCAAACCCTAGACCTAGCCCTCAACCTAGCCCTAACACTAAACCTAACCCTAACCCTAGCACTAGACCTAACCCTCGCTCTAATCCTAAACCTAAAATTGACCCTAGCCCTAGCCCTAACCCTAGCCCTAACCCTAAATCTAACCCAAGCACTAGCCCAAAACCTAGCCCTAACTCTAAACTTAAACCTAACCATAGCCCTAGCGCTAACCCTAGCCCGAACAATAGCCCTAACACTAACCCTAACCCTAATCCTAACCCCTAACCCTAACCCTAACCCTAACACTAACCCTAACCCCTAACCCTAACCCTAACCTTAACCCTAACACTAACCCTAACCTTAATGCTAACCTAAACCCTAACCCTAACCCTAACCCTAATGCCCTAACCCTAACCCTAACCCTAATCCTCATCCTAATCCTAACCCTAATACCCTAAACCTAACCATAATCCTAACCGTCACCCTAACCCTAACCCTAACCCTAACCCTAACCCATCCCTAACCCCTAACCCAACTCAAGTTCTGTCAAAGTGTCAGGAGGATACGAAACGTCAATTCTCTTCTTCTCCGCCGATGCTGCCAGACCTGCTGAGTTTTTCCAGATAATTCTGTTTTTGTTTTTGTTTTGGATTTCCAGCAGCCGCAGTTTTTTTGTTTTTAAACAGAGGCAAACAGAGTTAAACAGAGTTAGACAGAGGCAAACAGAGTTAGACAGAGGCAAGCATAGTTAAACAGAGTTAAACAGATGCAAACAGAGATAAACACAGTTAAACAGAGTCAAACAGAGCTAACCAGAGTTAATCAGAGGCAAACAGAGTTAAACAGTGTTAAACAAAGTTAAACAGAGGCAAACAGAGTTGAAAAGAGTTGAACAGAGGCAAACAGAGTTAAACAGACTTAAACAGAGGCAGACAGAGTCAAAAGGAGTTAAACTGAGTTAAACACAGGCAGACAGAGGCAGACAGAGGCAAACAGAGTTACACAGAGTTAATCAGTGACAAACAGAGTTAAACAGAGTTAAACAGAGTTAGACAGAGTGAAACAGTGTTAGACAGAGTCAAACAGAGTTAAACGGAGTTAAACAGATGCTAACAGAGTTAAACAGTGTTAAACAGAGGCAGACACAGTTACACAGAGTTTAACAGAGTCAAACAGAGTTAAACAGAGTTAAACAGATGCAAACAGAGTTCAACAGAGTTCAACTGAGTTAAAAGGAGTGAAACAAAGTTAGACAGATGCAAACAAACTGAAACAGAGTTAAACAGAGGCAAACGGAGGCAAACCCTAGCCCTAGCCATAACCCTAGCCCTAACATTAAACCTAACCCTAACCCTAGCACTAGACCTAACCCTCGCTCTAATCCTAAACCTAAAATTGACCCTAGCCCTAGCCCTAACCCTAGCCCTAACCCTAAATCTAACCCTAGCACTAGCCCAAACCCTAGCCCTAACTCTAAACCTAAACCTAACCATAGCTCTAGCGCTAACCCTAGTCCTAACAATAGCCCTAAACCTAACCCTAACCCTAATACTAAACCCTAACCCTAACCCTAACCCTAACACTAACCCTAACCCCTAACCCTAACCCTAACCTTAACCCTAACCCTAACCCTAACCTTAATGCTAACCTTAACCCTAACCCTAACCCTAACCCTAATGCCCTAACCCTAACCCTAACCCTAACCCTCATCCTTACCGTAACCCTAATACCCTAACCCTAACCATAATCCTAACCGTCACCCTAACCCTAACCCTAACCCTAACCCATCCCTAACCCCTAACCCAACTCAAGTTCTGTCGAATTGTCAGGAGGATACTGAACGTCAATTCTTTTCTTCTCCGCCGATGCTGCCAGACTTGCTGAGTTTTTCCAGATAATTCTGTTTCTGTTTTTGTTTCGGTTTTCTAGCAGCCGCAGTTTTTTTGTTTTTAAACAGAGGCAAACAGATTTAAACAGAGTTAAACAGCGGCAAACAGAGTTAGACAGAGGCAAGCACAGTTAAACAGAGTCAAACAGAGCTAACCAGAGTTAATCAAGGAAAACAGAGTTAAACAGTGTTAAACAAAGTTAAACAGAGGCAAACAGAGTTGAAAAGAGTTAAACAGTTGCAAACAGAGTTGAACAGAGTTCAACTGAGTTAAAAGGAGTGAAACAGAGTTAGACAGAGGCAAACAGACTGAAACAGAGTTTAACAGAGGCAAACGGAGGCAAACCCTAGCCCTAGCCCTAACCCTAACCCTAACCCTAACCCTAATCCTAAACCCTGACCCTAACCCTAACCCTAACACTAAACCCTAACCCTAACCCTAACCTTAACCCTAACCCTAACCCTAACCTTAATGCTAACCTTAACCCTAACCCTAACCCTAACCCTAATGCCCTAACCCTAACCCTAACCCTAATCCTCATCCTTACCCTAACCCTAATACCCTAACCATAACCATAATCCTAACCGTCACCCTAACCCTAACCCTAACCCTAACACTAACCCATCCCTAACCCCTTACCCAACTCAAGTTCTGTCAGTGTCAGGAGGATACGAAACGTCAATTCTTTTCTTCTCCGCCGATGCTGCCAGACCTGCTGAGTTTTTCCAGATAATTCTGTTGTTGTTTTTGTTTTGGTTTTCCAGCAGCCGCAGTTTTTTTGTTTTTAAACAGAGGCAGAGTTAAACAGAGTTAAACAGCTGCAAGCAGAGGCAAACAGAGTTGAACAGAATTATACAGATTTAAACAGAGGCAAACAGAGGCAAACAGAGTTAAACAGAGGCAGACAGACTTAAACAGAGTTAATCAGAGGCAAACATAGTTTAACAGAGTTAAGCAGAGGCAAACTGAGTTAAACAGAGTTAAACAGAGGCAAACAGAGTTAAACAGAGTTAAACAGAGTTAGACAGGGTGAAACAGAGTTAGACAGAGGCAAACAGAGTTAAACAGAGTTAAACAGAGTTAGACAGGGTGAAACAGAGTTAGACAGACAAACAAATTTAAACAGAATTAAACAGAGTCAAACAGAGTTACACAGAGTTAAACAAAGGTAAACAGAGTTAAACACAGTTAAAAAGAGGCAAACACAATTGAACAGAGGCAAACAAAGGTAAAGAGAGTTAAACAGAGGCAAATAGAGTTAAAAAGAGGTAAACAGAGGCGAACATAGTTAAACAGAGTTAAACAGAGGCAAACAGAGTTAAACAGAGTTAAACAGAGTTAAACAGAGCCAAACAGAGTAAAACAGAGGCAAACAGAGTTAAACAGAGTTAAACAGAGTTAAACAGAGGCATACAGAGTTGAACAGAGGCAGGCAGAGGCAAACAGAGTTAATCAGAGTTAAACATAGTAAAATAGAGGCAAACAGAGGCGAAAAGAGTAAAACAGATGTAAACGGAGGCAAACAGAGGCAAACAGGGTTAAACAGAGGCAAACAGAGTGAAACAGTGTTATGCAGATGCAAACAGAGTTAAACAGAGGCAAACAGAGTTACACGGAGTAAAACAGAGGCAAACAGAGTTAAACAGAGTTAAACAGAGGCAAACAGAAATCAACAGAGTTAAACAGAGGCAAAAAGATTTAAACAGAGTTAAACAGAGGCAAACAGAGTTACACGGAGTTAAACAGAGGCAAACAGAGTTAAACAGAGTTAAACAGAGGCAAACAGAAATCAACAGAGTTAAACAGTGGCAAAAAGATTTAAACAGAGTTAAACAGAGGCAAACAGTGGCAAATAGAGTTAAAGGGAGTTAAGCAGAGTTAAACAGAGGCAAAGAGAGGCAAACAGAGGCAAACAGAGTCAAACAAAGTTAAACAGAGGGAAACAGATTTTAACAGAGTTAAACAGAGGCAAACAGAGTCAAACAGAGTTAAACAGATGCAAACAGAGTTGAACAGAGTTCAACTGAGTTAAAAGGAGTGAAACAGAGTTAGACAGAGGCAAACAGACTGAAACAGAGTTAAACAGAGGCAAAAGGAGGCAAACCCTAGACCTAGCCCTCAACCTAGCCCTAACACTAAACCTAACCCTAACCCTAGCACTAGACCTAACCCTCGCTCTAATCCTAAACCTAAAATTGACCCTAGCCCTAGCCCTAACCCTAGCCCTAACCCTAAATCTAACCCAAGCACTAGCCCAAAACCTAGCCCTAACTCTAAACCTAAACCTAACCATAGCCCTAGCGCTAACCCTAGCCCGAACAATAGCCCTAACACTAACCCTAACCCTAATCCTAACCCCTAACCCTAACCCTAACCCTAACACTAACCATAACCCCTAACCCTAACCCTAACCTTAACCCTAACACTAACCCTAACCTTAATGCTAACCTAAACCCTAACCCTAACCCTAACCCTAATGCCCTAACCCTATCCCTAACCCTAATCCTCATCCTAATCCTAACCCTAATACCCTAAACCTAACCATAATCCTAACCGTCACCCTAACCCTAACCCTAACCCTAACCCTAACCCATCCCTAACCCCTAACCCAACTCAAGTTCTGTCAAAGTGTCAGGAGGATACGAAACGTCAATTCTCTTCTTCTCCGCCGATGCTGCCAGACCTGCTGAGTTTTTCCAGATAATTCTGTTTTTGTTTTTGTTTTGGATTTCCAGCAGCCGCAGTTTTTTTGTTTTTAAACAGAGGCAAACAGAGTTAAACAGAGTTAAACAGAGGCAAACAGAGTTAGACAGAGGCAAGCATAGTTAAACAGAGTTAAACAGATGCAAACAGAGATAAACACAGTTAAACAGAGTCAAACAGAGCTAACCAGAGTTAATCAGAGGCAAACAGAGTTAAACAGTGTTAAACAAAGTTAAACAGAGGCAAACAGAGTTGAAAAGAGTTGAACAGGGGCAAACAGAGTTAAACAGACTTAAACAGAGGCAGACAGAGTCAAAAGGAGTTAAACTGAGTTAAACACAGGCAGACAGAGGCAGACAGAGGCAAACAGAGTTACACAGAGTTAATCAGTGACAAACAGAGTTAAACAGAGTTAAACAGAGTTAGACAGAGTGAAACAGTGTTAGACAGAGTCAAACAGAGTTAAACGGAGTTAAACAGATGCTAACAGAGTTAAACAGTGTTAAACAGAGGCAGACACAGTTACACAGAGTTTAACAGAGTCAAACAGAGTTAAACAGAGTTAAACAGATGCAAACAGAGTTCAACAGAGTTCAACTGAGTTAAAAGGAGTGAAACAAAGTTAGACAGATGCAAACAAACTGAAACAGAGTTAAACAGAGGCAAACGGAGGCAAACCCTAGCCCTAGCCATAACCCTAGCCCTAACACTAAACCTAACCCTAACCCTAGCACTAGACCTAACCCTCGCTCTAATCCTAACCCTAAAATTGACCCTAGCCCTAGCCCTAACCCTAGCCCTAACCCTAAATCTAACCCTAGCACTCGCCCAAACCCTAGCCCTAACTCTAAACCTAAACCTAACCATAGCTCTAGCGCTAACCCTAGTCCTAACAATAGCCCTAAACCTAACCCTAACCCTAATACTAAACCCTAACCCTAACCCTAACCCTAACACTAACCCTAACCCCTAACCCTAACCCTAACCTTAACCCTAACCCTAACCCTAACCTTAATGCTAACCTTAACCCTAACCCTAACCCTAACCCTAATGCCCTAACCCTAACCCTAACCCTAACCCTCATCCTTACCGTAACCCTAATACCCTAACCCTAACCATAATCCTAACCGTCACCCTAACCCTAACCCTAACCCTAACCCATCCCTAACCCCTAACCCAACTCAAGTTCTGTCGAATTGTCAGGAGGATACTGAACGTCAATTCTTTTCTTCTCCGCCGATGCTGCCAGACTTGCTGAGTTTTTCCAGATAATTCTGTTTTTGTTTTTGTTTCGGTTTTCTAGCAGCCGCAGTTTTTTTGTTTTTAAACAGAGGCAAACAGATTTAAACAGAGTTAAACAGCGGCAAACAGAGTTAGACAGAGGCAAGCACAGTTAAACAGAGTCAAACAGAGCTAACCAGAGTTAATCAAGGAAAACAGAGTTAAACAGTGTTAAACAAAGTTAAACAGAGGCAAACAGAGTTGAAAAGAGTTAAACAGTTGCAAACAGAGTTGAACAGAGTTCAACTGAGTTAAAAGGAGTGAAACAGAGTTAGACAGAGGCAAACAGACTGAAACAGAGTTTAACAGAGGCAAACGGAGGCAAACCCTAGCCCTAGCCCTAACCCTAACCCTAACCCTAACCCTAATCCTAAACCCTAACCCTAACCCTAACCCTAACACTAAACCCTAACCCTAACCCTAACCTTAACCCTAACCCTAACCCTAACCTTAATGCTAACCTTAACCCTAACCCTAACCCTAACCCTAATGCCCTAACCCTAACCCTAACCCTAATCCTCATCCTTACCCTAACCCTAATACCCTAACCATAACCATAATCCTAACCGTCACCCTAACCCTAACCCTAACACTAACCCATCCCTAACCCCTTACCCAACTCAAGTTCTGTCAGTGTCAGGAGGATACGAAACGTCAATTCTTTTCTTCTCCGCCGATGCTGCCAGACCTGCTGAGTTTTTCCAGATAATTCTGTTGTTGTTTTTGTTTTGGTTTTCCAGCAGCCGCAGTTTTTTTGTTTTTAAACAGAGGCAGAGTTAAACAGAGTTAAACAGCTGCAAGCAGAGGCAAACAGAGTTGAACAGAATTATACAGATTTAAACAGAGGCAAACAGAGGCAAACAGAGTTAAACAGAGGCAGACAGAGTTAAACAGAGTTAATCAGAGGCAAACATAGTTAAACAGAGTTAAGCAGAGGCAAACTGAGTTAAACAGAGTTAAACAGAGGCAAACAGAGTTAAACAGAGTTAAACAGAGTTAGACAGGGTGAAACAGAGTTAGACAGAGGCAAACAAATTTAAACAGAATTAAACAGAGTCAAACAGAGTTACACAGAGTTAAACAAAGGTAAACAGAGTTAAACACAGTTAAACAGAGGCAAACACAATTGAACAGAGGCAAACAAAGGTAAAGAGAGTTAAACAGAGGCAAATAGAGTTAAAAAGAGGTAAACAGAGGCAAACATAGTTAAACAGAGTTAAACAGAGGCAAACAGAGTTAAACAGAGTTAAACAGAGTTAAACAGAGGCAAACAGAGTAAAACAGAGGCAAACAGAGTTAAACAGAGTTAAACAGAGTTAAACAGAGGCATACAGAGTTGAACAGAGGCAGGCAGAGGCAAACAGAGTTAATCAGAGTTAAACATAGTAAAATAGAGGCAAACAGAGGCGAAAAGAGTTAAACAGATTTAAACAGAGGCAAACAGAGGCAAACAGGGTTAAACAGAGGCAAACAGAGTGAAACAGTGTTATGCAGATGCAAACAGAGTTAAACAGAGGCAAACAGAGTTACACGGAGTTAAACAGAGGCAAACAGAGTTAAACAGAGTTAAACAGAGGCAAACAGAAATCAACAGAGTTAAACAGAGGCAAAAAGATTTAAACAGAGTTAAACAGAGGCAAACAGAGTTAAACAGAGTTAAACAGAGGCAAACAGAGTTAAACAGAGTTAAACAGAGGCAAACAGAAATCAACAGAGTTAAACAGAGGCAAAAAGTTTTAAACAGAGTTAAACAGAGGCAAACAGTGGCAAATAGAGTTAAAGGGAGTTAAGCAGAGTTAAACAGAGGCAAAGAGAGGCAAACAGAGGCAAACAGAGTCAAACAAAGTTAAACAGAGGGAAACAGATTTTAACAGAGTTAAACAGAGGCAAACAGAGTCAAACAGAGTTAAACAGATGCAAACAGAGTTGAACAGAGTTCAACTGAGTTAAAAGGAGTGAAACAGAGTTAGACAGAGGCAAACAGACTGAAATAGAGTTAAACAGAGGCAAAAGGAGGCAAACCCTAGACCTAGCCCTCAACCTAGCCCTAACACTAAACCTAACCCTAACCCTAGCACTAGACCTAACCCTCGCTCTAATCCTAAACCTAAAATTGACCCTAGCCCTAGCCCTAACCCTAGCCCTAACCCTAAATCTAACCCAAGCACTAGCCCAAAACCTAGCCCTAACTCTAAACCTAAACCTAACCATAGCCCTAGCGCTAACCCTAGCCCGAACAATAGCCCTAACACTAACCCTAACCCTAATCCTAACCCCTAACCCTAACCCTAACCCTAACACTAACCCTAACCCCTAACCCTAACCCTAACCTTAACCCTAACACTAACCCTAACCTTAATGCTAACCTAAACCCTAACCCTAACCCTAACCCTAATGCCCTAACCCTAACCCTAACCCTAATCCTCATCCTAATCCTAACCCTAATACCCTAAACCTAACCATAATCCTAACCGTCACCCTAACCCTAACCCTAACCCTAACCCTAACCCATCCCTAACCCCTAACCCAACTCAAGTTCTGTCAAAGTGTCAGGAGGATACGAAACGTCAATTCTCTTCTTCTCCGCCGATGCTGCCAGACCTGCTGAGTTTTTCCAGATAATTCTGTTTTTGTTTTTGTTTTGGATTTCCAGCAGCCGCAGTTTTTTTGTTTTTAAACAGAGGCAAACAGAGTTAAACAGAGTTAAACAGAGGCAAACAGAGTTAGACAGAGGCAAGCATAGTTAAACAGAGTTAAACAGATGCAAACAGAGATAAACACAGTTAAACAGAGTCAAACAGAGCTAACCAGAGTTAATCAGAGGCAAACAGAGTTAAACAGTGTTAAACAAAGTTAAACAGAGGCAAACAGAGTTGAAAAGAGTTGAACAGAGGCAAACAGAGTTAAACAGACTTAAACAGAGGCAGACAGAGTCAAAAGGAGTTAAACTGAGTTAAACACAGGCAGACAGAGGCAGACAGAGGCAAACAGAGTTACACAGAGTTAATCAGTGACAAACAGAGTTAAACAGAGTTAAACAGAGTTAGACAGAGTGAAACAGTGTTAGACAGAGTCAAACAGAGTTAAACAGAGTTAAACAGAGGCTAACAGAGTTAAACAGTGTTAAACAGAGGCAGACACAGTTACACAGAGTTTAACAGAGGCAAACAGAGTTAAACAGAGTTAAACAGATGCAAACAGAGTTCAACAGAGTTCAACTGAGTTAAAAGGAGTGAAACAAAGTTAGACAGATGCAAACAAACTGAAACAGAGTTAAACAGAGGCAAACGGAGGCAAACCCTAGCCCTAGCCATAACCCTAGCCCTAACACTAAACCTAACCCTAACCCTAGCACTAGACCTAACCCTCGCTCTAATCCTAACCCTAAAATTGACCCTAGCCCTAGCCCTAACCCTAGCCCTAACCCTAAATCTAACCCTAGCACTAGCCCAAACCCTAGCCCTAACTATAAACCTAAACCTAACCATAGCTCTAGCGCTAACCCTAGTCCTAACAATAGCCCTAAACCTAACCCTAACCCTAATACTAAACCCTAACCCTAACCCTAACCCTAACACTAACCCTAACCCCTAACCCTAACCCTAACCTTAACCCTAACCCTAACCCTAACCTTAATGCTAACCTTAACCCTAACCCTAACCCTAACCCTAATGCCCTAACCCTAACCCTAACCCTAACCCTCATCCTTACCGTAACCCTAATACCCTAACCCTAACCATAATCCTAACCGTCACCCTAACCCTAACCCTAACCCTAACCCATCCCTAACCCCTAACCCAACTCAAGTTCTGTCGAATTGTCAGGAGGATACTGAACGTCAATTCTTTTCTTCTCCGCCGATGCTGCCAGACTTGCTGAGTTTTTCCAGATAATTCTGTTTCTGTTTTTGTTTCGGTTTTCTAGCAGCCGCAGTTTTTTTGTTTTTAAACAGAGGCAAACAGATTTAAACAGAGTTAAACAGCGGCAAACAGAGTTAGACAGAGGCAAGCACAGTTAAACAGAGTCAAACAGAGCTAACCAGAGTTAATCAAGGAAAACAGAGTTAAACAGTGTTAAACAAAGTTAAACAGAGGCAAACAGAGTTGAAAAGAGTTAAACAGTTGCAAACAGAGTTGAACAGAGTTCAACTGAGTTAAAAGGAGTGAAACAGAGTTAGACAGAGGCAAACAGACTGAAACAGAGTTTAACAGAGGCAAACGGAGGCAAACCCTAGCCCTAGCCCTAACCCTAACCCTAACCCTAACCCTAATCCTAAACCCTAACCCTAACCCTAACCCTAACACTAAACCCTAACCCTAACCCTAACCTTAACCCTAACCCTAACCCTAACCTTAATGCTAACCTTAACCCTAACCCTAACCCTAACCCTAATGCCCTAACCCTAACCCTAACCCTAATCCTCATCCTTACCCTAACCCTAATACCCTAACCATAACCATAATCCTAACCGTCACCCTAACCCTAACCCTAACCCTAACACTAACCCATCCCTAACCCCTTACCCAACTCAAGTTCTGTCAGTGTCAGGAGGATACGAAACGTCAATTCTTTTCTTCTCCGCCGATGCTGCCAGACCTGCTGAGTTTTTCCAGATAATTCTGTTGTTGTTTTTGTTTTGGTTTTCCAGCAGCCGCAGTTTTTTTGTTTTTAAACAGAGGCAGAGTTAAACAGAGTTAAACAGCTGCAAGCAGAGGCAAACAGAGTTGAACAGAATTATACAGATTTAAACAGAGGCAAACAGAGGCAAACAGAGTTAAACAGAGGCAGACAGACTTAAACAGAGTTAATCAGAGGCAAACATAGTTTAACAGAGTTAAGCAGAGGCAAACTGAGTTAAACAGAGTTAAACAGAGGCAAACAGAGTTAAACAGAGTTAAACAGAGTTAGACAGGGTGAAACAGAGTTAGACAGACAAACAAATTTAAACAGAATTAAACAGAGTCAAACAGAGTTACACAGAGTTAAACAAAGGTAAACAGAGTTAAACACAGTTAAACAGAGGCAAACACAATTGAACAGAGGCAAACAAAGGTAAAGAGAGTTAAACAGAGGCAAATAGAGTTAAAAAGAGGTAAACAGAGGCGAACATAGTTAAACAGAGTTAAACAGAGGCAAACAGAGTTAAACAGAGTTAAACAGAGTTAAACAGAGGCAAACAGAGTAAAACAGAGGCAAACAGAGTTAAACAGAGTTAAACAGAGTTAAACAGAGGCATACAGAGTTGAACAGAGGCAGGCAGAGGCAAACAGAGTTAATCAGAGTTAAACATAGTAAAATAGAGGCAAACAGAGGCGAAAAGAGTAAAACAGATTTAAACGGAGGCAAACAGAGGCAAACAGGGTTAAACAGAGGCAAACAGAGTGAAACAGTGTTATGCAGATGCAAACAGAGTTAAACAGAGGCAAACAGAGTTACACGGAGTAAAACAGAGGCAAACAGAGTTAAACAGAGTTAAACAGAGGCAAACAGAAATCAACAGAGTTAAACAGAGGCAAAAAGATTTAAACAGAGTTAAACAGAGGCAAACAGAGTTACACGGAGTTAAACAGAGGCAAACAGAGTTAAACAGAGTTAAACAGAGGCAAACAGAAATCAACAGAGTTAAACAGAGGCAAAAAGATTTAAACAGAGTTAAACAGAGGCAAACAGTGGCAAATAGAGTTAAAGGGAGTTAAGCAGAGTTAAACAGAGGCAAAGAGAGGCAAACAGAGGCAAACAGAGTCAAACAAAGTTAAACAGAGGGAAACAGATTTTAACAGAGTTAAACAGAGGCAAACAGAGTCAAACAGAGTTAAACAGATGCAAACAGAGTTGAACAGAGTTCAACTGAGTTAAAAGGAGTGAAACAGAGTTAGACAGAGGCAAACAGACTGAAACAGAGTTAAACAGAGGCAAAAGGAGGCAAACCCTAGACCTAGCCCTCAACCTAGCCCTAACACTAAACCTAACCCTAACCCTAGCACTAGACCTAACCCTCGCTCTAATCCTAAACCTAAAATTGACCCTAGCCCTAGCCCTAACCCTAGCCCTAACCCTAAATCTAACCCAAGCACTAGCCCAAAACCTAGCCCTAACTCTAAACCTAAACCTAACCATAGCCCTAGCGCTAACCCTAGCCCGAACAATAGCCCTAACACTAACCCTAACCCTAATCCTAACCCCTAACCCTAACCCTAACCCTAACACTAACCCTAACCCATAACCCTAACCCTAACCTTAACCCTAACACTAACCCTAACCTTAATGCTAACCTAAACCCTAACCCTAACCCTAACCCTAACCCTAACCCATCCCTAACCCCTAACCCAATCATCCTAATCCTAACCCTAATACCCTAAACCTAACCATAATCCTAACCGTCACCCTAACCCTAACCCTAACCCTAACCCTAACCCATCCCTAACCCCTAACCCAACTCAAGTTCTGTCAAAGTGTCAGGAGGATACGAAACTTCAATTCTCTTCTTCTCCTCCGATGCTGCCAGACCTGCTGAGTTTTTCCAGATAATTCTGTTTTTGTTTTTGTTTTGGATTTCCAGCAGCCGCAGTTTTTTTGTTTTTAAACAGAGGCAAACAGAGTTAAACAGAGTTAAACAGAGGCAAACAGAGTTAGACAGAGGCAAGCATAGTTAAACAGAGTTAAACAGATGCAAACAGAGATAGACACAGTTAAACAGAGTCAAACAGAGCTAACCAGAGTTAATCAGAGGCAAACAGAGTTAAACAGTGTTAAACAAAGTTAAACAGAGGCAAACAGAGTTGAAAAGAGTTGAACAGAGGCAAACAGAGTTAAACAGAGGCAGACAGAGTCAAAAGGAGTTAAACTGAGTTAAACACAGGCAGACAGAGGCAGACAGAGGCAAACAGAGTTACACAGAGTTAATCAGTGACAAACAGAGTTAAACAGAGTTAAACAGAGTTAGACAGAGTGAAACAGTGTTGGACAGAGTCAAACAGAGTTAAATGGAGTTAAACAGATGCTAACAGAGTTAAACAGTGTTAAACAGAGGCAGACACAGTTACACAGAGTTTAACAGAGTCAAACAGAGTTAAACAGAGTTAAACAGATGCAAACAGAGTTCAACAGAGTTCAACTGAGTTAAAAGGAGTGAAACAAAGTTAGACAGATGCAAACAAACTGAAACAGAGTTAAACAGAGGCAAACAGAGGCAAACCCTAGCCCTAGCCATAACCCTAGCCCTAACACTAAACCTAACCCTAACCCTAGCACTAGACCTAACCCTCGCTCTAATCCTAAACCTAAAATTGACCCTAGCCCTAGCCCTAACCCTAGCCCTAACCCTAAATCTAACCCTAGCACTAGCCCAAACCCTAGCCCTAACTCTAAACCTAAACCTAACCATAGCTCTAGCGCTAACCCTAGTCCTAACAATAGCCCTAAACCTAACCCTAACCCTAATACTAAACCCTAACCCTAACCCTAACCCTAACACTAACCCTAACCCCTAACCCTAACCCTATCCTTAACCCTAACCCTAACCCTAACCTTAATGCTAACCTTAACCCTAACCCTAACCCTAACCCTAATGCCCTAACCCTAACCCTAACCCTAACCCTCATCCTTACCGTAACCCTAATACCCTAACCCTAACCATAATCCTAACCGTCACCCTAACCCTAACCCTAACCCTAACCCATCCCTAACCCCTAACCCAACTCAAGTTCTGTCGAATTGTCAGGAGGATACTGAACGTCAATTCTTTTCTTCTCCGCCGATGCTGCCAGACTTGCTGAGTTTTTCCAGATAATTCTGTTTTTGTTTTTGTTTCGGTTTTCTAGCAGCCGCAGTTTTTTTGTTTTTAAACAGAGGCAAACAGATTTAAACAGAGTTAAACAGCGGCAAACAGAGTTCGACAGAGGCAAGCACAGTTAAACAGAGTCAAACAGAGCTAACCAGAGTTAATCAAGGAAAACAGAGTTAAACAGTGTTAAACAAAGTTAAACAGAGGCAAACAGAGTTGAAAAGAGTTAAACAGTTGCAAACAGAGTTGAACAGAGTTCAACTGAGTTAAAAGGAGTGAAACAGAGTTAGACAGAGGCAAACAGACTGAAACAGAGTTTAACAGAGGCAAACAGAGGCAAACCCTAGCCCTAGCCCTAACCCTAACCCTAACCCTAACCCTAATCCTAAACCCTAACCCTAACCCTAACCCTAACACTAAACCCTAACCCTAACCCTAACCTTAACCCTAACCCTAACCCTAACCTTAATGCTAACCTTAACCCTAACCCTAACCCTAACCCTAATGCCCTAACCCTAACCCTAACCCTAATCCTCATCCTTACCCTAACCCTAATACCCTAACCATAACCATAATCCTAACCGTCACCCTAACCCTAACCCTAACCCTAACACTAACCCATCCCTAACCCCTTACCCAACTCAAGTTCTGTCAGTGTCAGGAGGATACGAAACGTCAATTCTTTTCTTCTCCGCCGATGCTGCCAGACCTGCTGAGTTTTTCCAGATAATTCTGTTGTTGTTTTTGTATTGGTTTTCCAGCAGCCGCAGTTTTTTTGTTTTTAAACAGAGGCAGAGTTAAACAGAGTTAAACAGCTGCAAGCAGAGGCAAACAGAGTTGAACAGAATTATACAGATTTAAACAGAGGCAAACAGAGGCAAACAGAGTTAAACAGAGGCAGACAGACTTAAACAGAGTTAATCAGAGGCAAACATAGTTTAACAGAGTTAAGCAGAGGCAAACTGAGTTAAACAGAGTTAAACAGAGGCAAACAGAGTTAAACAGAGTTAAACAGAGTTAGACAGGGTGAAACAGAGTTAGACAGACAAACAAATTTAAACAGAATTAAACAGAGTCAAACAGAGTTACACAGAGTTAAACAAATGTAAACAGAGTTAAACACAGTTAAACAGAGGCAAACACAATTGAACAGAGGCAAACAAAGGTAAAGAGAGTTAAACAGAGGCAAATAGAGTTAAAAAGAGGTAAACAGAGGCGAACATAGTTAAACAGAGTTAAACAGAGGCAAACAGAGTTAAACAGAGTTAAACAGAGTTAAAAAGAGGCAAACAGAGTAAAACAGAGGCAAACAGAGTTAAACAGAGTTAAACAGAGTTAAACAGAGGCAAACAGAGTTGAACAGAGGCAGGCAGAGGCAAACAGAGTTAATCAGAGTTAAACATAGTAAAATAGAGGCAAACAGAGGCGAAAAGAGTAAAACAGATTTAAACGGAGGCAAACAGAGGCAAACAGGGTTAAACAGAGGCAAACAGAGTGAAACAGTGTTATGCAGATGCAAACAGAGTTAAACAGAGGCAAACAGAGTTAAACAAAATGAAACAGAGGCAAACAGATGCAAACAGAGTTAAACAGAGTTAAACAGAGGCAAACAACGGCAAACAGAGTTAAACAGAGTTAAACAGAGCCAAACAGAGTTAAACAGAGTGAAACAGATTAAGACAGTTGCAAACAGAGTTAAACAGAGGCAATCAGAGGCATACAGAGTTAAACAGAGGCAAACAGAGGCAAACAGAGTTAAATGGAGTTAAACAGAGGCAAAAAGAGTTAGACAGAGGCAAACAGAGTTAAACAGACTTAAACAGAGGCAAACAGAGTTACACAGAGGCAAACAGAGTTAAACAGAGTTAAACAGAGGCAAACAGAGTTAAACAGTGTTCAACAGAGGCAAACAGAGTTGAACGGAGTTCAACAGAGGCAAATAGAGGCAGGCAGAGTTAAACAGACTTAAATAGAGGCAAACAGAGGCAAACAGATTTAAACAGAGTTAAACAGACATAAACAGAGGCAAACAGAAGCAAAAAGAGGCAAACAGAGTTAAACAGAGTTAAACAGAGCTTAACAGAGACAAACCGAGTTAAACAGAGTAAAACAGAGGCAAACAGAGTTAGACAGAGGCAAGCATAGTTAAACAGAGTTAAACAGATGCAAACAGAGATAAACACAGTTAAACAGAGGCAAACAGAGCTAAACAGAGTTAATCAGAGGCAAACAGAGTTAAACAGTGTTAAACAAAGTTAAACAGAGGCAAGCATAGTTAAACAGAGTTAATCAGAGGCAAACAGAGTTACACAGAGTTAAACAGAGGCAAACAGAGTTAAACAGAGGCAAACTGAGTTAAACAGAGGCAAACAGAGTCAGGAGGATACGAAACGTCAATTCTTTTCTTCTCCGCCGATGCTGCCAGACTTGCTGAGTTTTTCCAGATAATTCTGTTTTTCGTTTTGTTTTGGATTTCCAGCAGCCGCAGTTTTTTTGTTTTTAAACAGAGGCAAACAGACTTAAACAGAGGCAAACTGAGTTAAACATAGGCAAACAGAGTTAAACAGATGCAAACTGAGTTAGACAGAGGCAAACATAGTTAAACAGAGTTAAACAGATGCAAACAGAGATAAACAGATTTAAACAGCGTTAAACAGAGGCTAACAGAGTTAAACAGAGGGAAACAGAGTTAAACAGACTTAAACAGAGGCAAACAGATTTAGACAGACTTAAACAGAGGCAAACAGTGACAAATAGAGTTAAAGAGAGTTAAAGAGAGTTAAACAGAGGCAAACAGAGGCAAACAAAGTTAAACGGAGTTACACAGAGGCTAACAGAGGCAAACAGAGTTAAACAGAGATAAAGAGAGTTAAACAGAGGCAAACAGTGGCAAACAGAGGCAAACAAAGTTAAACGGAGTTACACAGAGGCTAACAGAGGCAAACAGAGTTAAAAAGAGGCAAACAGAGTTAAACAGAGGCAAAAAGAGTTAAACAGAGTTAAACTGAGGCAAACAGAGTTAAACAGAGGAAAACAGAGTTACACAGAGTTAAACAGAGGCAAAAGGAGTTGAACGGAGTTTAACAGAGGCAAATAGAGGCAAGCAGATTTAAACAGACTTAAACAGAGGCAAAGAGATTCAAACAGAGTTAAACAGAGTTAAACAGAGGCAAACAGAAGCAAAAAGAGGCAAACAGAGTTAAACAGAGTTAAACAGAGCTTAACAGAGTCAAACCGAGTTAAACAGAGTTAAACAGAGGCAAACTGAGTTAAACAGAGTTAAACAGAGGCAAACTGAGTTAAACATATTTAAACAGAGGCAAACAGAGTTGAACAGAGTGAAACAGAGGCAAACAGAGTAAAACAGAGGCAAACAGAGTTAAACAGAGGCAAACTGAGTTAAACAGAGTTAAACAGAGGCAAACAGAGTTAAACCGAGTGAAACAGAGTGAAACAGATTTAGACAGAGGCAAACAGAGTTAAACAGAGTTAAACAGAGTGGATCAGAGATAAACACAGTTAAACAGAGGCAAACGGAGTTAAACAGAGGCAAACAGAGTTGAAAAGAGTTAAACAGAGGCAAACAGAGTTAAACAGAGGCAAACAGAGTTAAACAGAGGCAACCAGAGTGAAACAGAGTTAAACAGAGGGAAACAGCTTTAAACAGCGTTAAACAGAGGCAAACAGAGTTAAACAGAGGCAAACAGAGTTACACGGAGTTAAACAGAGGCAAACAGAGTTAAACAGAGTTAAACAGAGGCAAACAGAAATCAACAGAGTTAAACAGAGGCAAACAGAGTTAAACAGAGTTAAACAGAGGCAAACAGAGTTACACGGAGTTAAACAGAGGCAAACAGAGTTAAACAGAGTTAAACAGAGGCAAACAGAAATCAACAGAGTTAAACAGAGGCAAAAAGATTTAAACAGAGTTAAACAGAGGCAAACAGTGGCAAATAGAGTTAAAGAGAGTTAAGCAGAGATAAACAGAGGCAAAGAGAGGCAAACAGAGGCAAACAGAGTTAAACAAAGTTAAACAGAGGGAAACAGATTTTAACAGAGTTAAACAGAGGCAAACAGAGTCAAACAGAGTTAAACAGATGCAAACAGAGTTGAACAGAGTTCAACTGAGTTAAAAGGAGTGAAACAGAGTTAGACAGAGGCAAACAGACTGAAACAGAGTTAAACAGAGGCAAAAGGAGGCAAACCCTAGACCTAGCCCTCAACCTAGCCCTAACACTAAACCTAACCCTAACCCTAGCACTAGACCTAACCCTCGCTCTAATCCTAAACCTAAAATTGACCCTAGCCCTAGCCCTAACCCTAGCCCTAACCCTAAATCTAACCCAAGCACTAGCCCAAAACCTAGCCCTAACTCTAAACCTAAACCTAACCATAGCCCTAGCGCTAACCCTAGCCCGAACAATAGCCCTAACACTAACCCTAACCCTAATCCTAACCCCTAACCCTAACCCTAACCCTAACACTAACCCTAACCCTAACCCTAACCCTAACCTTAACCCTAACACTAACCCTAACCTTAATGCTAACCTAAACCCTAACCCTAACCCTAACCCTAATGCCCTAACCCTAACCCTAACCCTAATCCTCATCCTAATCCTAACCCTAATACCCTAAACCTAACCATAATCCTAACCGTCACCCTAACCCTAACCCTAACCCTAACCCTAACCCATCCCTAACCCCTAACCCAACTCAAGTTCTGTCAAAGTGTCAGGAGGATACGAAACGTCAATTCTCTTCTTCTCCGCCGATGCTGCCAGACCTGCTGAGTTTTTCCAGATAATTCTGTTTTTGTTTTTGTTTTGGATTTCCAGCAGCCGCAGTTTTTTTGTTTTTAAACAGAGGCAAACAGAGTTAAACAGAGTTAAACAGAGGCAAACAGAGTTAGACAGAGGCAAGCATAGTTAAACAGAGTTAAACAGATGCAAACAGAGATAAACACAGTTAAACAGAGTCAAACAGAGCTAACCAGAGTTAATCAGAGGCAAACAGAGTTAAACAGTGTTAAACAAAGTTAAACAGAGGCAAACAGAGTTGAAAAGAGTTGAACAGAGGCAAACAGAGTTAAACAGAGGCAGACAGAGTCAAAAGGAGTTAAACTGAGTTAAACACAGGCAGACAGAGGCAGACAGAGGCAAACAGAGTTACACAGAGTTAATCAGTGACAAACAGAGTTAAACAGAGTTAGACAGAGTGAAACAGTGTTAGACAGAGTCAAACAGAGTTAAACGGAGTTAAACAGAGGCTAACAGAGTTAAACAGTGTTAAACAGAGGCAGACACAGTTACACAGAGTTTAACAGAGTCAAACAGAGTTAAACAGAGTTAAACAGATGCAAACAGAGTTCAACAGAGTTCAACTGAGTTAAAAGGAGTGAAACAAAGTTAGACAGATGCAAACAAACTGAAACAGAGTTAAACAGAGGCAAACGGAGGCAAACCCTAGCCCTAGCCATAACACTAGCCCTAACACTAAACCTAACCCTAACCCTAACACTAGACCTAACCCTCGCTCTAATCCTAAACCTAAAATTGACCCTAGCCCTAGCCCTAACCCTAGCCCTAACCCTAAATCTAACCCTAGCACTAGCCCAAACCCTAGCCCTAACTCTAAACCTAAACCTAACCATAGCTCTAGCGCTAACCCTAGTCCTAACAATAGCCCTAAACCTAACCCTAACCCTAATACTAAACCCTAACCCTAACCCTAACCCTAACACTAACCCTAACCCCTAACCCTAACCCTAACCTTAACCCTAACCCTAACCCTAACCTTAATGCTAACCTTAACCCTAACCCTAACCCTAACCCTAATGCCCTAACCCTAACCCTAACCCTAACCCTCATCCTTACCGTAACCCTAATACCCTAACCCTAACCATAATCCTAACCGTCACCCTAACCCTAACCCTAACCCTAACCCATCCCTAACCCCTAACCCAACTCAAGTTCTGTCGAATTGTCAGGAGGATACTGAACGTCAATTCTTTTCTTCTCCGCCGATGCTGCCAGACTTGCTGAGTTTTTCCAGATAATTCTGTTTTTGTTTTTGTTTCGGTTTTCCAGCAGCCGCAGTTTTTTTGTTTTTAAACAGAGGCAAACAGATTTAAACAGAGTTAAACAGCGGCAAACAGAGTTAGACAGAGGCAAGCACAGTTAAACAGAGTCAAACAGAGCTAACCAGAGTTAATCAAGGAAAACAGAGTTAAACAGTGTTAAACAAAGTTAAACAGAGGCAAACAGAGTTGAAAAGAGTTAAACAGTTGCAAACAGAGTTGAACAGAGTTCAACTGAGTTAAAAGGAGTGAAACAGAGTTAGACAGAGGCAAACAGACTGAAACAGAGTTTAACAGAGGCAAACGGAGGCAAACCCTAGCCCTAGCCCTAACCCTAACCCTAACCCTAACCCTAATCCTAAACCCTAACCCTAACCCTAACCCTAACACTAAACCCTAACCCTAACCCTAACCTTAACCCTAAACCTAACCCTAACCTTAATGCTAACCTTAACCCTAACCCTAACCCTAACCCTAATGCCCTAACCCTAACCCTAACCCTAATCCTCATCTTAACCCTAACCCTAATACCCTAACCATAACCATAATCCTAACCGTCACCCTAACCCTAACCCTAACCCTAACACTAACCCATCCCTAACCCCTTACCCAACTCAAGTTCTGTCAGTGTCAGGAGGATACGAAACGTCAATTCTTTTCTTCTCCGCCGATGCTGCCAGACCTGCTGAGTTTTTCCAGATAATTCTGTTGTTGTTTTTGTATTGGTTTTCCAGCAGCCGCAGTTTTTTTGTTTTTAAACAGAGGCAGAGTTAAACAGAGTTAAACAGCTGCAAGCAGAGGCAAACAGAGTTGAACAGAATTATACAGATTTAAACAGAGGCAAACAGAGGCAAACAGAGTTAAACAGAGGCAGACAGACTTAAACAGAGTTAATCAGAGGCAAACATAGTTTAACAGAGTTAAGCAGAGGCAAACTGAGTTAAACAGAGTTAAACAGAGGCAAACAGAGTTAAACAGAGTTAAACAGAATTAGACAGGGTGAAACAGAGTTAGACAGACAAACAAATTTAAACAGAATTAAACAGAGTCAAACAGAGTTACACAGAGTTAAACAAAGGTAAACAGAGTTAAACACAGTTAAACAGAGGCAAACACAATTGAACAGAGGCAAACAAAGGTAAAGAGAGTTAAACAGAGGCAAATAGAGTTAAAAAGAGGTAAACAGAGGCAAACATAGTTAAACAGAGTTAAACAGAGGCAAACAGAGTTAAACAGAGTTAAACAGAGTTAAACAGAGGCAAACAGAGTAAAACAGAGGCAAACAGAGTTAAACAGAGTTAAACAGAGTTAAACAGAGGCATACAGAGTTGAACAGAGGCAGGCAGAGGCAAACAGAGTTAATCAGAGTTAAACATAGTAAAATAGAGGCAAACAGAGGCGAAAAGAGTAAAACAGATTTAAACGGAGGCAAACAGAGGCAAACAGGGTTAAACAGAGGCAAACAGAGTTAAACAGTGTTATGCAGATGCAAACAGAGTTAAACAGAGGCAAACAGAGTTAAACAAAATGAAACAGAGGCAAACAGATGCAAACAGAGTTAAACAGAGTTAAACAGAGGCAAACAACGGCAAACAGAGTTAAACAGAGTTAAACAGAGCCAAACAGAGTTAAACAGAGTGAAACAGATTTAGACAGTTGCAAACAGAGTTAAACAGAGGCAATCAGAGGCATACAGAGTTAAACAGAGGCAAACAGAGGCAAACAGAGTTAAATGGAGTTAAACAGAGGCAAAAAGAGTTAAACAGAGGCAAACAGAGTTAAACAGACTTAAACAGAGGCAAACAGAGTTACACAGAGGCAAACAGAGTTAAACAGAGTTAAACAGAAGCAAACAGAGTTAAACAGTGTTCAACAGAGGCAAACAGAGTTAAACGGAGTTCAACAGAGGCAAATAGAGGCAGGCAGAGTTAAACAGAGTTAAACAGAGGCAAACAGAGGCAAACAGATTTAAACAGAGTTAAACAGAGATAAACAGAGGCAAACAGAAGCAAAAAGAGGCAAACAGAGTTAAACAGAGTTAAACAGAGCTTAACAGAGGCAAGCAGAGTTAAACAGAGTAAAACAGAGGCAAACAGAGTTAGACAGAGGCAAGCATAGTTAAACAGAGTTAAACAGATGCAAACAGAGATAAACACAGTTAAACAGAGGCAAACAGAGCTAAACAGAGTTAATCAGAGGCAAACAGAGTTAAACAGTGTTAAACAAAGTTAAACAGAGGCAAGCATAGTTAAACAGAGTTAATCAGAGGCAAACAGAGTTACACAGAGTTAAACAGAGGCAAACAGAGTTAAACAGAGGCAAACTGAGTTAAACAGAGGCAAACAGAGTCAGGAGGATACGAAACGTCAATTCTTTTCTTCTCCGCCGATGCTGCCAGACTTGCTGAGTTTTTCCAGATAATTCTGTTTTTCGTTTTGTTTTGGATTTCCAGCAGCCGCAGTTTTTTTGTTTTTAAACAGAGGCAAACAGACTTAAACAGAGGCAAACTGAGTTAAACATAGGCAAACAGAGTTAAACAGATGCAAACTGAGTTAGACAGAGGCAAACATAGTTAAACAGAGTTAAACAGATGCAAACAGAGATAAACAGATTTAAACAGCGTTAAACAGAGGCTAACAGAGTTAAACAGAGTTAAACAGAGGGAAACAGAGTTAAACAGACTTAAACAGAGGCAAACAGATTTAGACAGACTTAAACAGAGGCAAACAGTGACAAATAGAGTTAAAGAGAGTTAAAGAGAGTTAAACAGAGGCAAACAGAGGCAAACAAAGTTAAACGGAGTTACACAGAGGCTAACAGAGGCAAACAGAGTTAAACAGAGATAAAGAGAGTTAAACAGAGGCAAACAGTGGCAAACAGAGGCAAACAAAGTTAAACGGAGTTACACAGAGGCTAACAGAGGCAAACAGAGTTAAAAAGAGGCAAACAGAGTTAAACAGAGGCAAAAAGAGTTAAACAGAGTTAAACTGAGGCAAACAGAGTTAAACAGAGGAAAACAGAGTTACACAGAGTTAAACAGAGGCAAAAGGAGTTGAACGGAGTTTAACAGAGGCAAATAGAGGCAAGCAGATTTAAACAGACTTAAACAGAGGCAAAGAGATTCAAACAGAGTTAAACAGAGTTAAACAGAGGCAAACAGAAGCAAATAGAGGCAAACAGAGTTAAACAGAGTTAAACAGAGCTTAACAGAGTCAAACCGAGTTAAACAGAGTTAAACAGAGGCAAACTGAGTTAAACAGAGTTAAACAGAGGCAAACTGAGTTAAACATATTTAAACAGAGGCAAACAGAGTTAAACAGAGTTAAACAGAGGCAAACAGAGTAAAACAGAGGCAAACAGAGTTAAACAGAGGCAAACTGAGTTAAACAGAGTTAAACAGAGGCAAACAGAGTTAAACCGAGTGAAACAGAGTGAAACAGATTTAGACAGAGGCAAACAGAGTTAAACAGAGTTAAACAGAGGCAAACAGAGATAAACACAGTTAAACAGAGGCAAACAGAGTTAAACAGAGGCAAACAGAGTTGAAAAGAGTTAAACAGAGGCAAACAGAGTTAAACAGAGGCAAACAGAGTTAAACAGAGGCAACCAGAGTGAAACAGAGTTAAACAGAGGGAAACAGCGTTATAGAGAGTTAAACAGAGGCAAACAGAGTTAAACAGAGGCAAACAGAGTTAAACAGAGTTAAACAGAGGCAAACAGAGTTAAACAGAGTTAAACAGAGGCAAACAGAATTAAACAGAGTTAAACAGAGGCAAACAGAGTTAAACAGAGTTAAACAGAGGCAAACAGAGTTACACAGAGTTAAACAGAGGCAAACAGAGTTAAACAGAGTTAAACAGAGGCAAACAGAAATCAACAGAGTTAAACAGAGGCAAAAAGATTTAAACAGAGTTAAACAGAGGCAAACAGTGGCAAATAGAGTTAAAGAGAGTTAAACAGAGATAAACAGAGGCAAAGAGAGGCAAACAGAGGCAAACAGAGTTAAACAAAGTTAAACAGAGGGAAACAGATTTTAACAGAGTTAAACAGAGGCAAACAGAGTCAAACAGAGTTAAACAGATGCAAACAGAGTTAAACAGAGTTCAACTGAGTTAAAAGGAGTGAAACAGAGTTAGACAGAGGCAATCAGACTGAAACAGAGTTAAACAGAGGCAAAAGGAGGCAAACCCTAGACCTAGCCCTAACCCTAGCCCTAACACTAAACCTAACCCTAACCCTAGCACTAGACCTAACCCTCGCTCTAATCCTAAACCTAAAATTGACCCTAGCCCTAGCCCTAACCCTAGCCCTAACCCTAACTCTAACCCGAGCACTAGCCCAAACCCTAGCCCTAACTCTAAACCTAAACCTAACCATAGCCCTAGCGCTAACCCTAGCCCTAACAATAGCCCTAACACTAACCCTAACCCTAATCCTAACCCCTAACCCTAACCCTAACCCTAACACTAACCCTAACCCCTAACCCTAACCCTAACCCTAACCTTAATGCTAACCTTAACCCTAACCCTAACCCTAACCCTAATGCCCTAACCCTAACCCTAACCCTAACCCTCATCCTAACCCTAACCCTAATACCCTAACCCTAACCATAATCCTAACCGTCACCCTAACCCTAACCCTAACCCTAACCCTAACCCTAACCCATCCCTAACCCCTAACCCAACTCAAGTTCTGTCAAAGTGTCAGGAGGATACGAAACGTCAATTCTTTTCTTCTCCTCCAATGCTGCCAGACCTGCTGAGTTTTTCCAGATAATTCTGTTTTTGTTTTTGTTTTGGATTTCCAGCAGCCACAGTTTTTTTGTTTTTAAACAGAGGCAAACAGAGTTAAACAGAGTTAAACAGAGGCAAACAGAGTTAGACAGAGGCAAGCATAGTTAAACAGAGTTAAACAGATGCAAACAGAGATAAACACAGTTAAACAGAGGCAAACAGAGCTAACCAGAGTTAATCAGAGGCAAACAGAGTTAAACAGTGTTAAACAAAGTTAAACAGAGGCAAACAGAGTTGAAAAGAGTTAAACAGAGGCAAACAGAGTAAAACAGAGGCAGACAGAGTCAAAAGGAGTTAAACCAAGTTAAACACAGGCAGACAGAGGCAGACAGAGGCAAACAGAGTTACACAGAGTTAATCAGTGACAAACAGAGTTAAACAGAGTTAGACAGAGTGACACAGTGTTAGACAGAGTCAAACAGAGTTAAACGGAGTTAAACAGAGGCTAACAGAGTTAAACAGTGTTAAACAGAGGCAGACACAGTTACACAGAGTTTAACAGAGTCAAACAGAGTTAAACAGAGTTAAACAGATGCAAACAGAGTTCAACAGAGTTCAACTGAGTTAAAAGGAGTGAAACAAAGTTAGACAGATGCAAACAAACTGAAACAGAGTTAAACAGAGGCAAACGGAGGCAAACCCTAGCCCTAGCCATAACACTAGCCCTAACACTAAACCTAACCCTAACCCTAACAGTAGACCTAACCCTCGCTCTAATCCTAAACCTAAAATTGACCCTAGCCCTAGCCCTAACCCTAGCCCTAACCCTAAATCTAACCCTAGCACTAGCCCAAACCCTAGCCCTAACTCTAAACCTAAACCTAACCATAGCTCTAGCGCTAACCCTAGTCCTAACAATAGCCCTAAACCTAACCCTAACCCTAATACTAAACCCTAACCCTAACCCTAACCCTAACACTAACCCTAACCCCTAACCCTAACCCTAACCTTAACCCTAACCCTAACCCTAACCTTAATGCTAACCTTAACCCTAACCCTAACCCTAACCCTAATGCCCTAACCCTAACCCTAACCCTAACCCTCATCCTTACCGTAACCCTAATACCCTAACCCTAACCATAATCCTAACCGTCACCCTAACCCTAACCCTAACCCTAACCCATCCCTAACCCCTAACCCAACTCAAGTTCTGTCGAATTGTCAGGAGGATACTGAACGTCAATTCTTTTCTTCTCCGCCGATGCTGCCAGACTTGCTGAGTTTTTCCAGATAATTCTGTTTTTGTTTTTGTTTCGGTTTTCCAGCAGCCGCAGTTTTTTTGTTTTTAAACAGAGGCAAACAGATTTAAACAGAGTTAAACAGCGGCAAACAGAGTTAGACAGAGGCAAGCACAGTTAAACAGAGTCAAACAGAGCTAACCAGAGTTAATCAAGGAAAACAGAGTTAAACAGTGTTAAACAAAGTTAAACAGAGGCAAACAGAGTTGAAAAGAGTTAAACAGTTGCAAACAGAGTTGAACAGAGTTCAACTGAGTTAAAAGGAGTGAAACAGAGTTAGACAGAGGCAAACAGACTGAAACAGAGTTTAACAGAGGCAAACGGAGGCAAACCCTAGCCCTAGCCCTAACCCTAACCCTAACCCTAACCCTAATCCTAAACCCTAACCCTAACCCTAACCCTAACACTAAACCCTAACCCTAACCCTAACCTTAACCCTAACCCTAACCCTAACCTTAATGCTAACCTTAACCCTAACCCTAACCCTAACCCTAATGCCCTAACCCTAACCCTAACCCTAATCCTCATCCTTACCCTAACCCTAATACCCTAACCATAACCATAATCCTAACCGTCACCCTAACCCTAACCCTAACCCTAACACTAACCCATCCCTAACCCCTTACCCAACTCAAGTTCTGTCAGTGTCAGGAGGATACGAAACGTCAATTCTTTTCTTCTCCGCCGATGCTGCCAGACCTGCTGAGTTTTTCCAGATAATTCTGTTGTTGTTTTTGTTTTGGTTTTCCAGCAGCCGCAGTTTTTTTGTTTTTAAACAGAGGCAAACAGAGTTAAACAGAGTTAAACAGCTGCAAGCAGAGGCAAACAGAGTTGAACAGAATTATACAGATTTAAACAGAGGCAAACAGAGGCAAACAGAGTTAAACAGAGGCAGACAGACTTAAACAGAGTTAATCAGAGGCAAACATAGTTTAACAGAGTTAAGCAGAGGCAAACTGAGTTAAACAGAGTTAAACAGAGGCAAACAGAGTTAAACAGAGTTAAACAGAGTTAGACAGGGTGAAACAGAGTTAGACAGACAAACAAATTTAAACAGAATTAAACAGAGTCAAACAGAGTTACACAGAGTTAAACAAAGGTAAACAGAGTTAAATACAGTTAAACAGAGGCAAACACAATTGAACAGAGGCAAACAAAGGTAAAGAGAGTTAAACAGAGGCAAATAGAGTTAAAAAGAGGTAAACAGAGGCGAACATAGTTAAACAGAGTTAAACAGAGGCAAACAACGGCAAACAGAGTTAAACAGAGTTAAACAGAGCCAAACAGAGTTAAACAGAGTGAAACAGATTAAGACAGTTGCAAACAGAGTTAAACAGAGGCAATCAGAGGCATACATAGTTAAACAGAGGCAAACTGATGCAAACAGAGTTAAATGGAGTTAAACAGAGGCAAAAAGAGTTAGACAGAGGCAAACAGAGTTAAACAGACTTAAACAGAGGCAAACAGAGTTACACAGAGGCAAACAGAGTTAAACAGAGTTAAACAGAAGCAAACAGAGTTAAACAGTGTTCAACAGAGGCAAACAGAGTTGAACGGAGTTCAACAGAGGCAAATAGAGGCAGGCAGAGTTAAACAGACTTAAATAGAGGCAAACAGAGGCAAACAGATTTAAACAGAGTTAAACAGACATAAACAGAGGCAAACAGAAGCAAAAAGAGGCAAACAGAGTTAAACAGAGTTAAACAGAGCTTAACAGAGACAAACCGAGTTAAACAGAGTAAAACAGAGGCAAACAGAGTTAGACAGAGGCAAGCATAGTTAAACAGAGTTAAACAGATGCAAACAGAGATAAACACAGTTAAACAGAGGCAAACAGAGCTAAACAGAGTTAATCAGAGGCAAACAGAGTTAAACAGTGTTAAACAAAGTTAAACAGAGGCAAGCATAGTTAAACAGAGTTAATCAGAGGCAAACAGAGTTACACAGAGTTAAACAGAGGCAAACAGAGTTAAACAGAGGCAAACTGAGTTAAACAGAGGCAAACAGAGTCAGGAGGATACGAAACGTCAATTCTTTTCTTCTCCGCCGATGCTGCCAGACTTGCTGAGTTTTTCCAGATAATTCTGTTTTTCGTTTTGTTTTGGATTTCCAGCAGCCGCAGTTTTTTTGTTTTTAAACAGAGGCAAACAGACGTAAACAGAGGCAAACTGAGTTAACCATAGGCAAACAGATTTAAACAGATGCAAACTGAGTTAGACAGAGGCAAACATAGTTAAACAGAGTTAAACAGATGCAAACAGAGATAAAAAGATTTAAACAGCGTTAAACAGAGGCTAACAGAGGCAAACAGAGTTAAACAGACTTAAACAGAGGCAAACAGATTTAGACAGACTTAAACAGAGGCAAACAGTGACAAATAGAGTTAAAGAGAGTTAAAGAGAGTTAAACAGAGGCAAACAGAGGCAAACAAAGTTAAACGGAGTTACACAGAGGCTAACAGAGGCAAACAGAGTTAAACAGAGATAAAGAGAGTTAAACAGAGGCAAACAGAGGCAAACAGAGGCAAACAAAGTTAAACGGAGTTACACAGAGGCTAACAGAGGCAAACAGAGTTAAAAAGAGGCAAACAGAGTTAAACAGAGGCAAAAAGAGTTAAACAGAGTTAAACTGAGGCAAACAGAGTTAAACAGAGGAAAACAGAGTTACACAGAGTTAAACAGAGGCAAAAGGAGTTGAACGGAGTTTAACAGAGGCAAATAGAGGCAAGCAGATTTAAACAGACTTAAACAGAGGCAAAGAGATTCAAACAGAGTTAAACAGAGTTAAACAGAGGCAAACAGAAGCAAATAGAGGCAAACAGAGTTAAACAGAGTTAAACAGAGCTTAACAGAGTCAAACCGAGTTAAACAGAGTTAAACAGAGGCAAACTGAGTTAAACAGAGTTAAACAGAGGCAAACTGAGTTAAACATATTTAAACAGAGGCAAACAGAGTTGAACAGAGTGAAACAGAGGCAAACAGAGTAAAACAGAGGCAAACAGAGTTAAACAGAGGCAAACTGAGTTAAACAGAGTTAAACAGAGGCAAACAGAGTTAAACCGAGTGAAACAGAGTGAAACAGATTTAAACAGAGGCAAACAGAGTTAAACAGAGTTAAACAGAGTGGATCAGAGATAAACACAGTTAAACAGAGGCAAACAGAGTTAAACAGAGTTAAACAAAGTTAAACAGAGGCAAACAGAGTTGAAAAGAGTTAAACAGATGCAAACAGAGTTGAACAGAGTTCAACTGAGTTAAAAGGAGTGAAACAGAGTTAGACAGAGGCAAACAGACTGAAACAGAGTTTAACAGAGGCAAACGGAGGCAAACCCTAGCCCTAGCCCTAACCCTAACCCTAACCCTAACCCTAATCCTAAACCCTAACCCTAACCCTAACCCTAACACTAAACCCTAACCCTAACCCTAACCTTAACCCTAACCCTAACCCTAACCTTAATGCTAACCTTAACCCTAACCCTAACCCTAACCCTAATGCCCTAACCCTAACCCTAACCCTAATCCTCATCCTTACCCTAACCCTAATACCCTAACCATAACCATAATCCTAACCGTCACCCTAACCCTAACCCTAACCCTAACACTAACCCATCCCTAACCCCTTACCCAACTCAAGTTCTGTCAGTGTCAGGAGGATACGAAACGTCAATTCTTTTCTTCTCCGCCGATGCTGCCAGACCTGCTGAGTTTTTCCAGATAATTCTGTTGTTGTTTTTGTATTGGTTTTCCAGCAGCCGCAGTTTTTTTGTTTTTAAACAGAGGCAGAGTTAAACAGAGTTAAACAGCTGCAAGCAGAGGCAAACAGAGTTGAACAGAATTATACAGATTTAAACAGAGGCAAACAGAGGCAAACAGAGTTAAACAGAGGCAGACAGACTTAAACAGAGTTAATCAGAGGCAAACATAGTTTAACAGAGTTAAGCAGAGGCAAACTGAGTTAAACAGAGTTAAACAGAGGCAAACAGAGTTAAACAGAGTTAAACAGAATTAGACAGGGTGAAACAGAGTTAGACAGACAAACAAATTTAAACAGAATTAAACAGAGTCAAACAGAGTTACACAGAGTTAAACAAAGGTAAACAGAGTTAAACACAGTTAAACAGAGGCAAACACAATTGAACAGAGGCAAACAAAGGTAAAGAGAGTTAAACAGAGGCAAATAGAGTTAGAAAGAGGTAAACAGAGGCGAACATAGTAAAACAGAGTTAAACAGAGGCAAACAGAGTTAAACAGAGTTAAACAGAGTTAAACAGAGGCAAACAGAGTAAAACAGAGGCAAACAGAGTTAAACAGAGTTAAACAGAGTTAAACAGAGGCATACAGAGTTGAACAGAGGCAGGCAGAGGCAAACAGAGTTAATCAGAGTTAAACATAGTAAAATAGAGGCAAACAGAGGCGAAAAGAGTTAAACAGATTTGAACAGAGGCAAACAGAGGCAAACAGGGTTAAACAGAGGCAAACAGAGTGAAACTGTGTTATGCAAATGCAAACAGAGTTAAACAGAGGCAAACAGAGTTAAACAGACTGAAACAGAGGCAAACAGATGCAAACAGAGTTAAACAGAGTTAAACAGAGGCAAACAACGGCAAACAGAGTTAAACAGAGTTAAACAGAGCCAAACAGAGTTAAACAGAGTGAAACAGATTAAGACAGATGCAAACAGAGTTAAACAGAGGCAATCAGAGGCATACAGAGTTAAACAGAGGCAAACTGATGCAAACAGAGTTAAATGGAGTTAAACAGAGGCAAACAGAGTTACACAGAGGCAAACAGAGTTAAACAGAGTTAAACAGAAGCAAACAGAGTTAAACAGAGTTAAACAGAGGCAAACAGAGTTGAACGGAGTTCAACAGAGGCAAATACAGGCAAGCAGAGTTAAACAGACTTAAATAGAGGCAAACAGAGGCAAACAGATTTAAACAGAGTTAAACAGACATTAACAGAGGCAAACAGAAGCAAAAAGAGGCAAACAGAGTTAAACAGAGTTAAACAGAGCTTAACAGAGACAAACCGAGTTAAACAGAGTAAAACAGAGGCAAACAGAGATAAACACAGTTAAACAGAGGCAAACAGAGCTAAACAGAGTTAATCAGAGGCAAACAGAGTTAAACAGTGTTAAACAAAGTTAAACAGAGGCAAGCATAGTTAAACAGAGTTAATCAGAGGCAAACAGAGTTACACAGAGTTAAACAGAGGCAAACAGAGTTAAACAGAGGCAAACTGAGTTAAACAGAGGCAAACAGAGTCAGGAGGATACGAAACGTCAATTCTTTTCTTCTCCGCCGATGCTGCCAGACTTGCTGAGTTTTTCCAGATAATTCTGTTTTTCGTTTTGTTTTGGATTTCCAGCAGCCGCAGTTTTTTTGTTTTTAAACAGAGGCAAACAGACTTAAACAGAGGCAAACTGAGTTAAACATAGGCAAACAGAGTTAAACAGATGCAAACTGAGTTAGACAGAGGCAAACATAGTTAAACAGAGTTAAACAGATGCAAACAGAGATAAACAGATTTAAACAGCGTTAAACAGAGGCTAACAGAGGCAAACAGAGTTAAACAGAGTTAAACAGAGTTAAACAGAGGGAAACAGAGTTAAACAGACTTAAACAGAGGCAAACAGATTTAGACAGACTTAAACAGAGGCAAACAGTGACAAATAGAGTTAAAGAGAGTTAAAGAGAGTTAAACAGAGGCAAACAGAGGCAAACAAAGTTAAACGGAGTTACACAGAGGCTAACAGAGGCAAACAGAGTTAAACAGAGTTAAAGAGAGTTAAACAGAGGCAAACAGGCAAACAGAGGCAAACAAAGTTAAACGGAGTTACACAGAGGCTAACAGAGGCAAACAGAGTTAAAAAGAGGCAAACAGAGTTAAACAGAGGCAAAAAGAGTTAAACAGAGTTAAACTGAGGCAAACAGAGTTAAACAGAGGAAAACAGAGTTACACAGAGTTAAACAGAGGCAAACAGAGTTGAACGGAGTTTAACAGAGGCAAATAGAGGCAAGCAGATTTAAACAGACTTAAACAGAGGCAAAGAGATTCAAACAGAGTTAAACAGAGTTAAACAGAGGCAAACAGAAGCAAATAGAGGCAAACAGAGTTAAACAGAGTTAAACAGAGCTTAACAGAGTCAAACCAAGTTAAAGAGAGTTAAACAGAGGCAAACTGAGTTAAACAGAGTTAAACAGAGGCAAACTGAGTTAAACATATTTAAACAGAGGCAAACAGAGTTGAACAGAGTGAAACAGAGGCAAACAGAGTTAAACAGAGGCAAACAGAGTTAAACAGAGGCAAACTGAGTTAAACAGAGTTAAACAGAGGCAAACAGAGTTAAACCGAGTGAAACAGAGTGAAACAGATTTAGACAGAGGCAAACAGAGTTAAACAGAGTTAAACAGAGGGGAACAGAGATAAACACAGTTAAACAGAGGCAAACAGAGTTAAACAGAGGCAAACAGAGTTGAAAAGAGTTAAACAGAGGCAAACAGAGTTAAACAGAGGCAAACAGAGTTAAACAGAGGCAACCAGAGTGAAACAGAGTTAAACAGAGGGAAACAGCTTTAAACAGCGTTAAACAGAGGCAAACAGAGTTAAACAGAGGCAAACAGAGTTACACGGAGTTAAACAGAGGCAAACAGAGTTAAACAGAGTTAAACAGAGGCAAACAGATTTTAACAGAGTTAAACAGAGGCAAACAGAGTTACACAGAGTTAAACAGAGGCAAACAGTGGCAAATAGAGTTAAAGAGAGTTAAGCAGAGTTAAACAGAGGCAAAGAGAGGCAAACAGAGGCAAACAGAGTTAAACAAAGTTAAACAGAGGGAAACAGATTTTAACAGAGTTAAACAGAGGCAAACAGAGTCAAACAGAGTTAAACAGATGCAAACAGAGTTGAACAGAGTTCAACTGAGTTAAAAGGAGTGAAACAGAGTTAGACAGAGGCAAACAGACTGAAACAGAGTTAAACAGCGGCAAAAGGAGGCAAACCCTAGACCTAGCCCTCAACCTAGCTCTAACACTAAACCTAACCCTAACCCTAGCACTAGACCTAACCCTCGCTCTAATCCTAAACCTAAAATTGACCCTAGCCCTAGCCCTAACCCTAGCCCTAACCCTAAATCTAACCCTAGCACTAGCCCAAACCCTAGCCCTAAATCTAAACCTAAACCTAACCATAGCCCTAGCGCTAACCCTAGCCCTAACAATAGCCCTAACCCTTACCCTAACCCTAATCCTTATCCCTAACCCAAACCCTAACCCTAGCAGTAACCCAAAACCCTAACCCTAAATCCAACCTTAACCCTAACCCTAACCCTAAACTTAATGCTAACCTTAGCCCTAACCCTAACCCTAACCCTAATGCCCTAACCCTAACCCTAACCCTAATCCTCATCCTAACCCTGACCCTAATACCCTAACCATAAACATAATCCTAACCGTCACCCTAACCCTAACCCAAACCCTAACCCTAACACATCCCTAAAACCTAACCCAACTCAAGTTCTGTCCAAGTGTCAGGAGGATACGAAACGTCAATTCTTTTCTTCTCCGCCGATGCTGCCAGACCTGCTGAGTTTTTCCAGATAACTCTGTTTTTGTTTTTGTTTTGGATTTCCAGCAACCGCAGTTTTTTTGTTTTTAAACAGAGGCAAACAGAGTTAAACAGAGTCAAAGAGAGTCAGACAGAGGCAAGCATAGTTAAACAGAGTTAAACAGAAGCAAACAGAGATAAACACAGTTAAACAGTTTCAAACAGAGCTAAGCAGAGATAATCAGAGGAAAACAGAGTTAAAAAGTGTTAAACAAAGTTAAACAGAGGCAAACAGAGTTGAAAAGAGTTAAACAGATGCAAACAGAGTTGAACAGAGTTCAACTGAGTTAAAAGGAGTGAAACAGAGTTAGACAGAAGCAAACAGACTGAAACAGAGTTAAACATAGGCAAACGGAGGCAAACCCTAGCCCTAGCCCTAACCCTAGGCGTTACACTAAACCTAACCCTAACCCTAGCACTAGACCTAACCCTCGCTCTAATCCTAAAGCTAAAATTGACCCTAGCCCTAGCCCTAACCCTAGCCCTAACCCTAAATCTAAACCTAGCACTAGCCCAAACCCTAGCCCTAACTCTAAACCTAAACCTAACCATAGCCCTAGCGCTAACCCTAGCCCTAAAAATAGCCCTAACCCTAACCCTAACCCTAATCCTAAACCCTAACCCAAACCCTAACCCTAGCACTAACCCAAAACCCTAACCCTAAATCCAACCTTAACCCTAACCCTAACCCTAAACTTAATGCTAACCTTAACCCTAAACCTAACCCTAACCCTAATGCCCTAACCCTAACCCTAACCCTAATCCTCATCCTAACCCTAACCCTAATACCCTAACCATAAACATAATCCTAACGGTCACCCTAACCCTAACCCTAACCCTAACCCTAACACATCCCTAACCCCTAACCCAACTCAAGTTCTGTCCAAGTGTCAGGAGGATACGAAACGTCAATTATTTTCTTCTCCGCCGATGCTGCCAGACCTGCTGAGTTTTTCCAGATAATTCTGTTTTTGTTTTTGTTTTGGATTTCCAGCAACCGCAGTTTTTTTGTTTTTAAACAGAGGCAAACAGAGTTAAACAGAGTTAAACAGAGTCAAACAGAGTTAGACAGAGGCAAGCATAGTTAAAGAGAATTAAACAGAAGCAAACAGAGATAAACACAGTTAAACAGAGTCAAACAGAGCTAACCAGAGTTAATCAGAGGAAAACAGAGTTAAAAAGTGTTAAACAAAGTTAAACAGAGGCAAACAGAGTTGAAAAGAGTTAAACAGATGCAAACAGAGTTGAACAGAGTTCAACTGAGTTAAAAGGAGTAAAACAGAGTTAGACAGAAGCAAACAGACTGAAACAGAGTTAAACATAGGCAAACGGAGGCAAACCCTAGCCCTAGCCCTAACCCTAGGCGTAACACTAAACCTAACCCTAACCCTAGCACTAGACCTAACCCTCGCTCTAATCCTAAAGCTAAAATTGACCCTAGCCCTAGCCCTAACCCTAGCCCTAACCCTAAATCTAACCCTAGCACTAGCCCAACCCCAACCCTAACTCTAAACCTAAACCTAACCATAGCCCTAGCGCTAACCCTAGCCCTAAAAATAGCCCTAACCCTAACACTAACCCTAATCCTAAACCCTAACCCAAACCCTAACCCTAGCACTAACCCAAAACCCTAACCCTAAATCCAACCTTAACCCTAACCCTAACCCTAAACTTAATGCTAACCTTAACCCTAACCCTAACCCTAACCCTAATGCCCTAACCCTAACCCTAACCCTAATCCTCATTCTAACCCTAACCCTAATACCCTAACCATAAACATAATCCTAACGGTCACCCTAACCCTAACCCTAACCCTAACCCTAACACATCCCTAACCCCTAACCCAACTCAAGTTCTGTCCAAGTGTCAAGAGGATACGAAACGTCAATTATTTTCTTCTCCGCCGATGCTGCCAGACCTGCTGAGTTTTTCCAGATAATTCTGTTTTTGTTTTTGTTTTGGATTTCCAGCAACCGCAGTTTTTTTGTTTTTAAACAGAGGCAAACAGAGTTAAACAGAGTTAAACAGAGTCAAACAGAGTTAGACAGAGGCAAGCATAGTTAAAGAGAGTTAAACAGAAGCAAACAGAGATAAACACAGTTAAACAGAGTCAAACAGAGCTAACCAGAGTTAATCAGAGGAAAACAGAGTTAAAAAGTGTTAAACAAAGTTAAACAGAGGCAAACAGAGTTGAACAGAGTTCAACTGAGTTAAAAGGAGTGAAACAGAGTTAGACAGAAGCAAACAGACTGAAACAGAGTTAAACAGAGGCAAACGGAGGCAAACCCTAGCCCTAGCCCTAACCCTAGCCCTAACACTAAACCTAACCCTAACCCTAGCACTAGACCAAACCCTCGCTCTAATCCTAAAGCTAAAATTGACCCTAGCCCTAGCCCTAACCCTAGCCCTAACCCTAAAACTATCCCTAGCACTAGCCCAAACCCTAGCCCTAACTCTAAACCTAAACCTAACCATAGCCCTAGCGCTAACCCTAGCCCTAACAATAGCCCTAACCCTAACCCTAACCCTAATCCTAACCCCTAACCCTAACCCTAACCCTAACACTAACCCTAACCCCTAACCCTAACCCTAACCTTAACCCTAACCCAAAAACTAACCTTAATGCTAACCTTAACCCTAACCCTAACCCTAACCCTAATGCCCTACCCCTAACCCTAACCCTAATCCTCATCCTTACCCTAACCCTAATACCCTAACCCTAACCATAATCCTAACCGTCACCCTAACCCTAACCCTAACCCATCCCTAACCCCATACCCAAGTCAAGTTCTGTCAAAGTGTCAGGAGGATACGAAACGTCAATTATTTTCTTCTCCGCCGATGCTGCCAGACCTGTTGAGTTTTTCCAGATAATTCTGTTTTTGTTTTTGTTTTGGATTTCCAGCAGCCGCATTTTGTTTGTTTTTAAACAGAGGCAGAGTTAAACAGAGGCAAACAGAGTTAGACAGAGGCAAGCATAGTTAAACAGAGTTAAACAGATGCAAACAGAGATAAACACAGTTAAACAGAGGCAAACAGAGCTAAACAGAGTTAATCAGAGGCCAACAGTGTTAAACAGTTATAAACAAAGTTAAACAAGGGCAAGCATAGTTAAACATAGTTAATCAGAGGCAAACAGAGTTACACAGAGTTAAACAGAGGCAAACAGAGTTAAACAGAGGCAAACAGAGTTAAACAGAGGGAAACAGAGTTAAACAGACTTAAACAGAGGCAAACAGATTTAGACAGACTTAAACAGAGGCAAACAGTGGCAAATAGAGTTAAAGAGAGTTAAAGAGAGTTAAACAGAGGCAAACAGAGGCAAACAGAGGCAAACAAAGTTAAACGGAGTTACACAGAGGCTAACAGAGGCAAACAGAGTTAAAAAGAGGCAAACAGAGTTAAACAGAGGCAAAAAGAGTTAAACAGAGTTAAACTGAGGGAAACAGTGTTAAACAGAGTTAAAAAGAGGCAAACAGAGTTAAACAGAGGAAAACAGAGTTACACAGAGTTAAACAGAGGCAAACAGAGTTGAACGGAGTTTAACAGAGGCAAATAGAGGCAAGCAGAGTTAAACAGACTTAAACAGAGGCAAACAGATTTAAACAGAGTTAAACAGAGTTAAACAGAGGCAAACAGAAGCAAAAAGAGGCAAACAGAGTTAAACAGAGTTAAACAGAGCTTAACAGAGTTAAACCGAGTTAAACAGAGTTAAACAGAGGCAAACTGAGTTAAACAGAGTTAAACAGAGGCAAACTGAGTTAAACATATTTAAACAGAGGCAAACAGAGTTCAACAGAGCGAAACAGAGGCAAACAGAGTAAAACAGAGGCAAACAGAGTTGAAAAGAGTTAAACAGAGGCAAACAGAGTTAAACAGCGGCAAACAGAGTTAAACAGAGGCAAACAGAGTTAAATAAAGTTAAACAGAGGGAAACAGATTTAAACAGAGTTAAACAGAGGTAAACAGAGTTAAACAGAGGCAAACAGAGTTACACAGAGTTAAACAGAGGCAAACAGAGTTAAACAGAGTTAAACAGAGGCAAACAGAAATCAACAGAGATAAACAGAGGCAAAAAGATTTAAGCAGAGTTAAACAAAAGGAAACTGAGTTAAACAGAGTTAAGCAGAGGCAAACAAAGTTAAACAGAGTTAAACAGAGTTAAATAGAGTTAAACAGAGGGAAACAGAGTTAAACAGACTTAAACAGAGGCAAACAGGGGCAAACAGATTTAGACAGACTAAAACAGAGGCAAACAGTGGCAAATAGAGGTAAAGAGAGTTAAGCAGAGTTAAACAGAGGCAAAGAGTGGCAAACAGAGGCAAACAGAGTTAAACAAATTTTAACAGAGGGAAACAGATTTTAATAGAATTAAACAGAGGCAAACAGACTTAAAAAGAGTTAAACAGATGCAAACAGAGTTGAACAGAGTTCAACTGAGTTAAAAGGAGTGAAACAGAGTTAGACAGAGGTTTACAGACTGAAACAGAGTTAAACAGAGGCAAACGGAGGCAAACCCTAGCCCTAGCCCTAACCCTAGCCCTAACACTAAACCTAACCCTAACCCTAGCAGTAGACCTAACCCTCGCTCTAATCCTAAACCTAAAATTGACCCTTGCCCTATCCCTAACCCTAGCCCTCACCCTAAATCTAACCCTAGCACTAGCCCAAACCCTAGCCCTAACTCTAAACCTAAACCTAACCATAGCCCTAGCGCTAACCCTAGCCCTAACAATAGCCCTAACCCTAACCCTAACCCTAATCCTAACCCCTAACCCTAACCCAAAACCTAACACTAACCCTAACCCCTAACCCTAACCCTAACCTTAACCCTAACCCTAACCCTAAACTTAATGCTAACCTTAACCCTAACCCTAACCCTAACCCTAATGCCCTAACCCTAACCCTAACCCTAATCCTCATCCTAACCCTAACCCTAATACCCTAACCATAACCATAATCCTAACCGTCACCCTAACCCTAACCCTAACCCTAACTCTAACAAATCCCTAACCCCTAACCCAACTCAAGTTCTGTCAAAGTGTCAGGAGGATACGAAACGTCAATTCTTTTCTTCTCCGCCGATGCTGCCAGACCTGCTGAGTTTTTCCAGATAATTCTGTTTTTGTTTTTGTTTTGTATTTCCAGAAGCCGCAGTTTTTTTGTTTTTAAACAGAGTCAAACAGAGTTAGACAGAGGCAAGCATAGTTAAACAGAGTTAAACAGATGCAAACAGAGATAAACACAGTTAAACAGAGTCAAACAGAGCTAACCAGAGTTAATCAGAGGAAAACAGAGTTAAAAAGTGTTAAACAAAGTTAAACAGAGGCGAACAGAGTTGAAAAGAGTTAAACAGACGCAAACAGAGTTGAACAGAGTTCAACTGAGTTAAAAGGAGTGAAACAGAGTTAGACAGAGGCAAACAGACTGAAACAGAGTTAAACAGAGGCAAACGGAGGCAAACCCTAGCCCTAGCCCTAACACTAAACCTAACCCTAACCCTAGCACTAGACCAAACCCTCGCTCTAATCCAAAAGCTAAAATTGACACTAGCCCTAGCCCTAACCCTAGCCCTAACCCTAAATCTATCCCTAGCACTACCCCAAACCCTAGCCCTAACTCTAAACCTAAACCTAACCATAGCCCTAGCGCTAACCCTAGCCCTAACAATAGCCCTAACCCTAACCCTAACCCTAATCCTAACCCCTAACCCTAACCCTAACCCTAACACTAACCCTAACCCCTAACCCTAACCCTAACCTTAACCCTAACCCTAACCCTAACCTTAATGCTAACCTTAACCCTAACCCGAAACCTAACCCTAATGCCCTAACCCTAACCCTAACCCTAATCCTCATCCTTACCCTAACCCTAATACCCTAACCCTAACCATAATCCTAACCGTCACCCTAACCCTAACCCTAACCCTAACCCTAACCCTAACCCATCCCTAACCCCTTACCCAACTCAAGTTCTGTCAAAGTGTCAGGAGGATACGAAACGTCAATTATTTTCTTCTCCGCCGATGCTGCCAGACCTGTTGAGTTTTTCCACATAATTCTGTTTTTGTTTTTGTTTTGGATTTCCAGCAGCCGCAGTTTTTTTGTTTTTAAACAGCGGCAAACAGAGTTAAACAGAGGCAAACAGAGTTAGACAGAGGCAAGCATAGTTAAACAGAGTTAAACAGATGCAAACAGAGATAAACACAGTTAAACAGAGGCAAACAGAGCTAAACAGAGTTAATCAGAGGCAAACAGTGTTAAACAGTGTTAAACAAAGTTAAACAGAGGCAAGCATAGTTAAACATAGTTAATCAGAGGCAAGCAGAGTTACACAGAGTTAAACAGAGGCAAACAGAGTTAAACAGAGGCAAACTGAGTTAAACAGAGGCAAACAGAGTTAAACAGAGGCAAACTGAGTTAGACAGAGGCAAACATAGTTAAACAGAGTTAAACAGATGCAAACAGAGATAAACAGATTTAAACAGCGTTAAACAGAGGCTAACAGAGGCAAACAGAGTTAAACAGAGTTAAACAGAGTTAAACAGAGGGAAACAGAGTTAAACAGACTTAAACAGAGGCAAACAGATTTAGACAGACTTAAACAGAGGCAAACAGTGACAAATAGAGTTAAAGAGAGTTAAAGAGAGTTAAACAGAGGCAAACAGAGGCAAACAGAGGCAAACGGAGTTACACAGAGTCTAACAGAGGCAAACAGAATTAAAAAGAGGCAAACAGAGTTAAACAGAGGCAAAAAGATTTAAACAGAGTTAAACAAAAGGAAACAGAGTTAATCAGACTTAAACAGAGGCAAACAGGGGCAAACAGATTTAGACAGACTAAAACAGAGGCAAACAGTGGCAAATAGAGGTAAAGAGAGTTAAGCAGAGTTCAACAGAGGCAAAGAGAGGCAAACAGAGGCAAACAGAGTTAAACAAAGTTAAACAGAGGGAAACAGATTTTAACAGAGTTAAACAGATGCAAACAGAGTTAAACAGAGTTAAACAGATGCAAACAGAGTTGAACAGAGTTCAACTGAGTTAAAAGGAGTGAAACAGAGTTAGACAGAGGCTAACAGACTGAAACAGAGTTAAACAGAGGCAAATGGAGGCAAACCCTAGCCCTAGCCCTAACCCTAGCCCTAACACTAAACCTAAAACTAACCCTAGCACTAGACCTAACCCTCGCTCTAATCCTAAACCTAAAATTGACCCTAGCCCTAGCCCTAACCCTAGCCCTAACCCTAAATCTATCCCTAGCACTACCCCAAACCCTAGCCCTAACTCTAAACCTAAACCTAACCATAGCCCTAGCGCTAACCCTAGCCCTAACAATAGCCCTAAACCTAAACCTAACCCTAATCCTAACGCCTAACCCTATCCCTAACCCTAAAACTAACCCTAACGCCTAACCCTAACCCTAACCTTAACACTAACCCTAACCCTAAACTTAATGCTAACCTTAACCCTAACCCTAACCCTAACCTAATGCCCTAACCCTAACCCTAACCCTAATCCTCATCCTAACCCTAACCCTAATACCCTAACCCTAAGCATAATCCTAACCGTCACCCTAACCCTAACCCTAACCCTAACCCTAACACATCCCTAACCCCTAACCCAAGTCAAGTTCTGCCAAAGTGTCAGGAGGATACGAAACGTCAATTCTTTTCTTCTCCGCCGATGCTGCCAGACCTGCTGAGTTTTTCCAGATAATTCTGTTTTTGTATTTGTTTTGGATTTCCAGCAACCGCAGTTTTTTTGTTTTTAAACAGAGGCAAACAGAGTTAAACAGAGTTAAACAGAGGCAAACAGAGTTAGACAGAGGCAAGCATAGTTAAACAGAGTTAAACAGATGCAAACAGAGATAAACACAGTCAAACAGAGTCAAACAGAGCTAACCAGAGTTGATCAGAGGAAAACAGATTTAAACAGTGTTAAACAAAGTTAAACAGAGGCAACCAGAGTTGAAAAGAGTTAAACAGATGCAAACAGAGTTGAACAGAGTTCAACTGAGTTAAAAGGAGTGAAACAGAGTTAGACAGAGGCAAACAGACTGAAACAGAGTTAAACAGAGGCAAACGGAGGCAAACCCTAGCCTTAGCCCTAACCCTAGCCCTAACACTAAACCTAAACCTAACCCTAGCACTAGACCTAACCCTCGCTCTAATCCTAAACCTAAAATTGACCCTAGCCCTAGCCCTAACCCTAGCCCTAACCCTAAATCTAACCCAAGCAAAAGCCCAAACCCTAGCCCTAATTCTAAACCTAAACCTAACCATAGCCCAAGCGCTAACCCTAGACCAAACAATAGCCCTAACCCTAACCCTAACCCTAATCCTAACCCCTAACCCTAACCCTAACCCGAACACTAACCCTAACCCCTAACCCTAACCCTAACCTTAACCCTAACCCTAACCCTAACCTTAATGCTAATCTTAACCCTAACCCTAACCCTAACCCTAATGCCCTAACCCTAACCCTAACCCTAATCCTCATCCTTACCCTAACCCTAATACCCTAACCCTAACCATAATCCTAACCATCACCCTAACCCTAACCCTAACCCATCCCTAACCCCTTACCCAACTCAAGTTCTGTCAAAGTGTCAGGAGGATACGAAACGTCAATTCTTTTCTTCTCCGCCGATGCTGCCAGACCTGCTGAGTTTTTCCAGATAATTCTGTTTTTGTTTTTGTTTTGGATTTCCAGCAGCCGCAGTTTTGTTGTTTTTAAACAGAGGCAGAGTTAAACTGAGTTAAACAGAGGCAAACAGAGTTAGACAGAGGCAAGCATAGTTAAACAGAGTTAAACAGATGCAAACAGAGATAAACACAGTTAAACAGAGGCAAACAGAGCTAAACAGAGTTAATCAGAGGCAAACAGTGTTAAACAGTGTTAAACAAAGTTAGACAGAGGCAAGCATAGTTAAACATAGTTAATCAGAGGCAAACAGAGTTACACAGAGTTAAACAGAGGCAAACAGAGTTAAACAGAGGCAAACTGAGTTAGACAGAGGCAAACATAGTTAAACAGAGTTAAACAGATGCAAACAGAGATAAACAGATTTAAACAGCGTTAAACAGAGGCTAACAGAGGCAAACAGAGTTAAACAGAGGGAAACAGAGTTAAACAGACTTAAACAGAGGCAAACAGATTTAGACAGACTTAAACAGAGGCAAACAGTGACAAATAGAGTTAAAGAGAGTTAAAGAGAGTTAAACAGAGGCAAACAGAGGCAAACAGAGGCAAACAAAGTTAAACGGAGTTACACAGAGGCTAACAGAGGCAAACAGAGTTAAAAAGAGGCAAACAGAGTTAAACAGAGGCAAAAAGAGTTAAACAGAGTTAAACTGAGGGAAACAGTGTTAAACAGAGTTAAAAAGAGGCAAACAGAGTTAAACAGAGGAAAACAGAGTTACACAGAGTTAAACAGAGGCAAACAGAGTTGAACGGAGTTTAACAGAGGCAAATAGAGGCAAGCAGAGTTAAACAGACTTAAACAGAGGCAAACAGAGGCAAACAGATTTAAACAGAGTTAAACAGAGTTAAACAGAGGCAAACAGAAGCAAAAAGAGGCAAACAGAGTTAAACAGAGCTTAACAGAGCTTAACAGAGTCAAACCGAGTTAAACAGAGTTAAACAGAGGCAAACTGAGTTAAACAGAGTTAAACAGAGGCAAACTGAGTTAAACATATTTAAACAGAGGCAAACAGAGTTCAACAGAGTGAAACAGAGGCAAACAGAGTAAAACAGAGGCAAACAGAGTTGAAAAGAGTTAAACAGAGGCAAACAGAGTTAAACAGAGGCAAACAGAGTTAAACAGAGGCGACGAGCGTTAAACAAAGTTAAACAGAGGCAAACAGAGTTAAACAGAATTAAACAGAGGCAAACAGTAATCAACAGAGTTAAACAGAGGCAAAAAGATTTAAACAGAGTTAAACAAAAGGAAACTGAGTTAAACAGAGTTAAGCAGAGGCAAACAAAGTTAAACAGAGTTAAACAGAGGGAAACAGAGTTAAACAGAGTTAAATAGAGTTAAACAGAGGTAAGTAGAGTTAAACAGACTTAAACAGAGGCAAACAGGGCCAAACAGATTTAGACAGACTTAAACAGAGGCAAACAGTGGCAAATAGAGTTAAAGAGAGTTAAGCAGAGTTAAACAGAGGCAAAGAGCAAAAAACAGAGGCAAACAGAGTTAAACAAAGTTAAAAAGAGGGAAACAGATTTTAACAGAGTTAAACAGAGGCAAACGGAGGCAAACCCTAGCCCTAGCCCTAACCCTAGCCCTAACACTAAACCTAACCCTAACCCTAGCAATAGACCTAACCCTCGCTCTAATCCTAAACCTAAAATTGACCCTAGCCCTAACACAAACCCTAGCCCTAACCGTAAATCTAACCCTAGCACAAGCCCCAACCCTAGCCCTAACTCTAAACCTAAACCTAACCATAGCCCTAGCGCTAACCCTAGCCCGAACAAGAGCCCTAACCCTAACCCTAACCCTAATCCTAACCCCTAACCCTAACACTAACCCTAACACTAACCCTAACCCCTAACCCTAACCCTTACCTTAACCCTAACCCTAACCCTAAACTTAATGCTAACCTTAACCCTAACCCTAACCCTAACCCTAATGCCCTAACCCTAACCCTAATCCTCATCCTAACCCTAACCCTAATACCCTAACCCTAACCATAAAGCTAACCTTCACCCTAACCCTAACCCTAACCCTAACCCTAACACATCCCTAACCCCTAACCCAAGTCAAGTTCTGCCAAAGTGTCAGGAGGATACGAAACGTCAATTCTTTTCTTCTCCGCCGATGCTGCCAGATCTGCTGAGTTTTTCCAGATAATTCTGTTGTTGTTTTTGTTTTGGATTTCCAGCAACCGCAGTTTTTTTGTTTTTAAACAGAGGCAAACCGAGTTAAACAGAGTTAAACAGAGGCAAACAGAGTTAGACAGAGGCAAGCATAGTTAAACAGAGTTAAACAGATGCAAACAGAGATAAACAGAGTTAAACAGAGTCAAACAGAGCTAACCAGAGTTAATCAGAGGAAAACAGAGTTAAACAGTGTTAAACAAAGTTAAACAGAGGCAAACAGAGTTGAAACAGAGTTAAACAGATGCAAACAGAGTTGAACAGAGTTCAACTGAGTTAAAAGGAGTGAAACAGAGTTAGACAGAGGCAAACAGACTGAAACAGAGTTAAACAGAGGCAAACGGAGGCAAACCCTAGCCCTAGCCCTAACCCTAGCCCTAACACTAAACCTAACCCTAACCCTAGCACTAGACCTAACCCTCGCTCTAATCCTAAACCTAAAATTGACCCTAGCCCTAGCCCTAACCCTAGCCCTAACCCTAACTCTAACCCTAGCACTAGCCCAAACCCTAGCCCTAACTCTAAACCTAAACCTAACCATAGCCCTAGCGCTAACCCTAGCCCTAACAATAGCCCTAACCCTAACCCTATCCCTAATCCTAACCCCTAACCCTAACCCTAACCCTAACACTAACCCTAACCCTAACCCTAACCCTAACCCTAAACCTAATGTCCTAACCCTAACCCTAACCCTAACCCTAACCCTCATCCTAACCCTAACCCTAATACCCTAACCCTAACCATAATCCTAACCGTCACCCTAACCCTAACCCTAACCCTAACCCTAACCAATCCCTAACCCCTAACCCAACTGAAGTTCTGTCGAAGTGTCAGGAGGATACGAAACTTCAATTCTTTTCTTCTCCGCCGATGCTGCCAGACCTGCTGAGTTTTTCCAGATAATTCTGTTTTTGTTTTTGTTTTGGATTTCCAGCAGCCGCAGTATTTTTGTTTTTAAACAGAGGTAATCTGAGTTAAACAGAGGCAAACAGAGTTAAACAGAGTTAAACAGAGGCAAACAGAGTTAGACAGAGGCAAGCATAGTTAAACAGATTTAAACAGATGCAAACAGAGATAAACACAGTTAAACAGAGGCAAACAGAGCTAAACAGAGTTAATCAGAGGCAAACAGAGTTAAACAGTGTTAAACAAAGTTAAACAGAGGCAAGCATAGTTAAACAGAGTTAATCAGAGGCAAACAGAGTTACACAGAGTTAAACAGAGGCCAACAGAGTTAAACAGAGGCAAACAGAGTTAAACAGAGGCAAACTGAGTTAGACAGAGGCAAACATAGTTAAACAGAGTTAAACAGATGCAAACAGAGATAAACAGATTTAAACAGCGTTAAACAGAGGCTAACAGAGGCAAACAGAGTTAAACAGAGTTAAACAGAGGGAAACAGAGTTAAACAGACTTAAACAGAGGCAAACAGATTTAGACAGACTTAAACAGAGGCAAACAGTGACAAATAGAGTTAAAGAGAGTTAAAGAGAGTTAAACAGAGGCAAACAGAGGCAAACAGAGGCAAACAAAGTTAAACGGAGTTACACAGAGGCTAACAGAGGCAAACAGAGTTAAAAAGAGGCAAACAGAGTTAAACAGAGGCAAAACGAGTTAAACAGAGTTAAACTGAGGGAAACAGTGTTAAACAGAGTTAAAAAGAGGCAAACAGAGTTAAACAGAGGAAAACAGAGTTGAACGGAGTTTAACAGAGGCAAATAGAGGCAAGCAGAGTTAAACAGACTTAAACAGAGGCAAACAGAGGCAAACAGATTTAAACAGAGTTAAACAGAGTTAAACAGAGGCAAACAGAAGCAAAAGGAGGCAAACAGAGTTAAACAGAGTTAAACAGAGCTTAACAGAGTCAAACCGAGTAAAACAGAGTTTAAACAGAGGCAAACTGAGTTAGACAGAGTTAAACAGAGGCAAACTGCGTTAAACATATTTAAACAGAGGCAAACAGAGTTCAACACAGTTAAACAGAGGCAAACAGAGATAACAGAGGCAAACAGAGTTAAAGAGAGGCAAACTGAGTTAAACAGAGTTAAACAGAGGCAAACAGAGTTAAACCGAGTGAAACAGAATGAAACAGATTTAGACAGAGGCAAACAGAGTTAAACAGAGTATAAACAGTGGGGATCAGAGATAAACACAGTTAAACAGAGGCAAACAGAGTTAAACAGAAGCAAACAGAGTTGAAAAGAGGGGCAAACAGATTTAAACAGACTAATACAGAGGCAAACAGTGGCAAATAGAGGTAAAGAGAGTTAAGCACAGTTAAACAGAGGCAAAGAGAGGCAAACAGAGGCAAACGAGGTTAAACAAAGTTAAACAGAGGGAAACAGATTTTAACAGAGTTAAACAGAGGCAAACAGAGTTAAACAGATGCAAACAGAGTTGAACAGAGTTAATCAGTGTTAAACAGAGTTAAACAGAGGCAAACAGAGTTGAAAAGAGTTAAACAGATGCAAACAGAGTTAAACAGACTTAAACAGAGGCAGACAAAGTCAAAAAGGAGTTAAACCGAGCTAAACACAGGCAGACAGAGGCAGACAGAGGCAAACAGAGTTACACAGAGTTAATCAGTGACAAACAGAGTTAAACAGAGTTAGACAGAGTGAAACAGTGTTAGACAGAGGCAAGCATAGTTAAACAGAGTTAAACAGTGTTAAACAAAGTTAAACAGAGGCAAACAGAGTTGAAAAGAGTTAAACAGATGCAAACAGAGTTGAACAGAGTTCAACTGAGTTAAAAGGAGTGAAACAGAGTTAGACAGAGGCAAACAGACTGAAACAGAGTTAAACAGAGGCAAACGGAGGCAAACCCTAGCCCTAGCCCTAACCCTAGCTCTAACACTAAACCTAACCCTAACCCTAGCACTAGACCTAACCCTCGCTCTAATCCTAAACCTAAAATTGACCCTAGCCCTAGCCCTAACCCTAGCCCTAAACCTAAATCTAACCTTAGCAATAGCCCAAACCCTAGCCCTAACTCTAAACCTAAACCTAACCATAGCCCTAGCGCTAACCCTAGACCAAACAATAGCCCTAACCCTAACCCTAACCCTAATCCTAACCCCTAAACCTAACCCTAAACCTAACACTAACCCTAACCCCTAACCCTAACCCTAACCTTAAACCTAACCCTAACCCTAACCTTAATGCTAACCTTAACCCTAACCCTAACCCTAACCCTAATGCCCTAACCCTAACCCTAACCCTAACCCTCATCCTAACCCTAACCCTAATACCCTAACCCTAACCATAATCCTAACCGTCACCCTAACCCTAACCCTAACCCTAACCCTAACCAATCCCTAACCCCTAACCCAACTCAAGTTCTGTCAAAGTGTCAGGAGGATACGAAACGTCAATTCTTTTCTTCTCCGCCGATGCTGCCAGACCTGCTGAGTTTTTCCAGATAATTCTGTTTTTGTTTTTGTTTTGGATTTCCAGCAGCCGCAGTTTTTTTTGTTTTTAAACAGAGGCAAACAGAGTTAAACAGAGTTAAACAGAGGCAAACAGAGTTAGACAGAGGCAAGCATAGTTAAACAGAGTTAAACAGATGCAAACAGAGATAAACACAGTTAAACAGAGGCAAACAGAGCTAACCAGAGTTAATCAGAGGCAAACAGAGTTAAACAGTGTTAAACAAAGTTAAACAGAGGCAAACAGAGTTGAAAAGAGTTAAACAGAGGCAAACAGAGTTAAACAGACTTAAACAGAGGCAGACAGAGTCAAAAGGAGTTAAACCGAGTTAAACACAGGCAGACAGAGGCAGACAGAGGCAAACAGAGTTACACAGAGTTACACAGAGTTAATCAGTGACAAACAGAGTTAAACAGAGTTAGACAGAGTGAAACAGTGTTAGACAGAGGCAAGCATAGTTAAACAGAGTTAAACAGTGTTAAACAAAGTTAAACAGAGGCAAACAGAGTTGAAAAGAGTTAAACAGATGCAAACAGAGTTGAACAGAGTTCAACTGAGTTAAAAGGAGTGAAACAGAGTTAGACAGAGGCAAACAGACTGAAACAGAGTTAAACAGAGGCAAACGGAGGCAAACCCTAGCCCTAGCCCTAACCCTAGCTCTAACACTAAACCTAACCCTAACCCTAGCACTAGACCTAACCCTCGCTCTAATCCTAAACCTAAAATTGACCCTAGCCCTAGCCCTAACCCTAGCCCTAAACCTAAATCTAACCCTAGCAATAGCCCAAACCCTAGCCCTAACTCTAAACCTAAACCTAACCATAGCCCTAGCGCTAACCCTAGACCAAACAATAGCCCTAACCCTAACCCTAACCCTAATCCTAACCCCTAAACCTAACCCTAACCCGAACACTAACCCTAACCCCTAACCCTAACCCTAACCTTAAACCTAACCCTAACCCTAACCTAAATGCTAACCTTAACCCTAACCCTAACCCTAACCCTAATGCCCTAACCCTAACCCTAACCCTAATCCTCATCCTTACCCTAACCCTAATAGCCTAACCCTAACCATAATCCTAACCGCCACCCTAACCCTAACCCTAACCCTAACCCTAACCAATCCCTAACCCCTTACCCAACTCAAGTTCTGTCAAAGTGTCAGGAGGATATGAAACGTCAATTCTTTTCTTCTCCGCCGATGCTGCCAGACCTGTTGAGTTTTTCCAGATAATTCTGTTTTTGTTTTTGTTTTGGTTTTCCAGCAGCCGCAGTTTTTTTGTTTTTAAACAGAGGCAAACAGAGTTAAACAGAGTTAAACAGAGGCAAACAGAGGTAGACAGAGGCAAGCATAGTTAAACAGAGTTAAACAGATGCAAACAGAGATAAACACAGTTAAACAGAGTCAAACAGAGCTAACCAGAGTTAATCAGAGGCAAACAGAGTTAATCAGTGTTAAACAAAGTTAAACAGAGGCAAACAGAGTTGAAAAGAGTTAAACAGATGCAAACAGAGTTAAACAGACTTAAACAGAGGCAGACAAAGTCAAAAAGGAGTTAAACCGAGTTAAACACAGGCAGACAGAGGCAGACAGAGGCAAACAGAGTTACACAGAGTTAATCAGTGACAAACAGAGTTAAACAGAGTTAGACAGAGTGAAACAGTGTTAGACAGAGGCAAACAGAGTTAAACAGAGTTAAACAGAGGCAAACAGAGTTAAACAGTGTTAAACAGAGGCAGACACAGTTACACAGAGTTTAACAGAGGCAAACAGAGTTAAACAGAGTTAAACAGATGCAAACAGAGTTAAACAGAGTTCAACTGAGTTAAAAGGAGTGAAACAGAGTTGGACAGAGGCAAACAGACTGAAACAGAGTTAAACAGAGGCAAACGGAGGCAAACCGTAGCCCTAGCCCTAACCCTAGCCCTAAAACTAAACCTAACCCTAACCCCAGCACTAGACCTAACCCTCGCTCTAATCCTAAAGCTAAAATTGACCCAACCCAAGCCCTAACCCTAGCCCTAAACCTAAACCTAACCATAGCCCTAGCGCTAACCCTAGCCCTAACAATAGCCCTAACCCTAACCCTAACCCTAACCCTAAACCCTAACCCTAACCCTAACCCTAACACTAACCCTAACCCCTAACCCTAACCCTAACCTTAACCCTAACCCTAACCCTAACCCTAACCTTAATGCTAACCTTATCCCTAACCCTAACCCTAACCCTAATGCCCTAACCCTAACCCTAACCCTAACACTCATCCTAACCCTAACCCTAATACCCTAACCCTAACCATAATCCTAACCGTCACCCTAACCCTAACCCTAACCCTAACCCTAACCCATCCCTAACCCCTAACCCAACTCAAGTTCTGTCGAAGTGTCAGGAGGATACGAAACGTCAATTCTTTTCTTCTCCGCCGATGCTGCCAGACTTGCTGAGTTTTTCCAGATGATTCTGTTTTTCTTTTTGTTTTGGATTTCCAGCAGCCGCAGTTTTTTTGTTTTTAAACAGTGGCAAACTGTGTTAAACAGAGGCAAACTGAGTTAGACAGAGGCAAACACATTTAAACAGTGTTAAACAGATGCAAACAGAGATAAACAGATTCAAACAGCGTTAAACAGAGGCTAACAGAGGCAAACAGAGTTAAACAGAGTTAAACAGAGCTAAACAGTTGCAGCCAGAGTTAAACAGACTTAAGCAGAGGCAAAAAGAATTAAACAGAGTTAAAGAGAGGCAAACAGATGCATACAGAGTTAAACAGAGTTAAAGAGAGTTAAACAGAGGCAAACAGAGGCAAACAGAGTTAAACGGAGTTACACAGAGGCTAACAGAGGCAAACAGAGTTAAAAAGAGGCAAACAGAGTTAAACAGAGGCAAAAAGAGTTAAACAGAGTTAAACTGAGGGAAACAGTGTTTAACAGAGTTAAAAAGAGGCAAACAGAGTTAAACAGATGAAAACAGAGTTGAACAGAGTTAATCAGTGTTAAACAAAGTTAAACAGAGGCAAACAGAGTTGAAAAGAGTTAAACAGATGCAAACAGAGTTAAACAGACTTAAACAGAGGCAGACAAAGTCAAAAAGGAGTTAAACCGAGCTAAACACAGGCAGACAGAGGCAGACAGAGGCAAACAGAGTTACACAGAGTTAATCAGTGACAAACAGAGTTAAACAGAGTTAGACAGAGTGAAACAGTGTTAGACAGAGGCAAGCATAGTTAAACAGAGTTAAACAGTGTTAAACAAAGTTAAACAGAGGCAAACAGAGTTGAAAAGAGTTAAACAGATGCAAACAGAGTTGAACAGAGTTCAACTGAGTTAAAAGGAGTGAAACAGAGTTAGACAGAGGCAAACAGACTGAAACAGAGTTAAACAGAGGCAAACGGAGGCAAACCCTAGCCCTAGCCCTAACCCTAGCTCTAACACTAAACCTAACCCTAACCCTAGCACTAGACCTAACACTCGCTCTAATCCTAAACCTAAAATTGACCCTAGCCCTAGCCCTAACCCTAGCCCTAAACCTAAATCTAACCTTAGCAATAGCCCAAACCCTAGCCCTAACTCTAAACCTAAACCTAACCATAGCCCTAGCGCTAACCCTAGACCAAACAATAGCCCTAACCCTAACCCTAACCCTAATCCTAACCCCTAAACCTAACCCTAACCCGAACACTAACCCTAACCCCTAACCCTAACCCTAACCTTAAACCTAACCCTAACCCTAACCTAAATGCTAACCCTAACCCTAACCCTAACCCTAACCCTAATGCCTAACCCCTAACCCTAACCCTAAACCTCATCCTTACCCTAAAACCCTAATAGCCTAACCCTAACCATAATCCTAACCGCCACCCTAACCCCTAACCCTAACCCTAACCCTAACCAATCCCTAACCCCTTACCCAACTCAAGTTCTGTCAAAGTGTCAGGAGGATATGAAACGTCAATTCTTTTCTTCTCCGCCGATGTTGCCAGACCTGTTGAGTTTTTCCAGATAATTCTGTTTTTGTTTTTGTTTTGGTTTTCCAGCAGCCGCAGTTTTTTTGTTTTTAAACAGAGGCAAACAGAGTTAAACAGAGTTAAACAGAGGCAAACAGAGGTAGACAGAGGCAAGCATAGTTAAACAGAGTTAAACAGATGCAAACAGAGATAAACACAGTTAAACAGAGTCAAACAGAGCTAACCAGAGTTAATCTGGGCAAACAGAGTTGAACAAGGTTAAACAAAGTTAAACAGAGGCAAACAGAGTTGAAAAGAGTTAAACAGATGCAAACAGAGTTAAACAGACTTAAACAGAGGCAGACAAAGTCAAAAAGGAGTTAAACCGAGCTAAACACAGGCAGACAGAGGCAGACAGAGGCAAACAGAGTTACACAGAGTTAATCAGTGACAAACAGAGTTAAACAGAGTTAGACAGAGTGAAACAGTGTTAGACAGAGGCAAGCATAGTTAAACAGAGTTAAACAGTGTTAAACAAAGTTAAACAGAGGCAAACAGAGTTGAAAAGAGTTAAACAGATGCAAACAGAGTTGAACAGAGTTCAACTGAGTTAAAAGGAGTGAAACAGAGTTAGACAGAGGCAAACAGACTGAAACAGAGTTAAACAGAGGCAAACGGAGGCAAACCCTAGCCCTAGCCCTAAACCCTAGCTCTAACACTAAACCTAACCCTAACCCTAGCACTAGACCTAACCCTCGCTCTAATCCTAAACCTAAAATTGACCCTAGCCCTAGCCCTAACCCTAGCCCTAAACCTAAATCTAACCTTAGCAATAGCCCAAACCCTAGCCCTAACTCTAAACCTAAACCTAACCATAGCCCTAGCGCTAACCCTAGACCAAACAATAGCCCTAACCCTAACCCTAACCCTAATCCTAACCCCTAAACCTAACCCTAATCCCGAACACTAAACCCTAACCCCTAACCCTAACCCTAACCTTAAACCTAACCCTAACCCTAACCTAAATGCTAACCTTAACCCTAACCCTAACCCTAACCCTAATTCCCTAACCCTAACCCTAACCCTAATCCTCATCCTTACCCTAACCCTAATAGCCTAACCCTAACCATAATCCTAACCGCCACCCTAACCCTAACCCTAACCCTACCCCTAACCAATCCCTAACCCCTTACCCAACTCAAGTTCTGTCCAAAGTGTCAGGAGGATATGAAACGTCAATTCTTTTCTTCTCGCCGATGTTGCCAGACCTGTTGAGTTTTTCCAGATAATTCTGTTTTTGTTTTTGTTTTGGTTTTCCAGCAGCCGCAGTTTTTTTGTTTTTAAACAGAGGCAAACAGAGTTAAACAGAGTTAAACAGAGGCAAACAGAGGTAGACAGAGGCAAGCATAGTTAAACAGAGTTAAACAGATGCAAACAGAGATAAACACAGTTAAACAGAGTCAAACAGAGCTAACCAGAGTTAATCAGAGGCAAACAGAGTTAATCAGTGTTAAACAAAGTTAAACAGAGGCAACAGAGTTGAAAAGAGTTAAACAGATGCAAACAGAGTTAAACAGACTTAAACAGAGGCAGACAAAGTCAAAAAGGAGTTAAACCGAGCTAAACACAGGCAGACAGAGGCAGACAGAGGCAAACAGAGTTACACAGAGTTACACAGAGTTAATCAGTGACAAACAGAGTTTAAACAGAGTTAGACAGAGTGAAACAGTGTTAGACAGAGGCAAGCATAGTTAAAACAGAGTTAAACAGTGTTAAACAAAGTTAAACAGAGGCAAACAGAGTTGAAACAGAGTTAAACAGATGCAAACAGAGTTGAACAGAGTTCAACTGAGTTAAAAGGAGTGAAACAGAGTTAGACAGAGGCAAACAGACTGAAACAGAGTTAAACAGAGGCAAACGGAGGCAAACCCTAGCCCTAGCCCTAACCCTAGAGCTAACACTAAACCTAACCCTAACCCTAGCACTAGACCTAACCCTCGCTCTAATCCTAAACCTAAAATTGACCCTAGCCCTAGCCCTAACCCTAGCCCTAACCCTAAATCTAACCCTAGCACTAGCCCAAACCCTAGCCCTAACTCTAAACCTAAACCTAACCATAGCCCTAGCGCTAACCCTAGCCCTAACAATAGCCCTAACACTAACCCTAACCCTAATCCTAACCCCAAACCCTAACCCTAACCCTAACACTAACCCTAACCTCTAACCCTAACCCTAACCTTAAACCTAACCCTAACCCTAACCTTAATGCTAACCTTAACCCTAACCCTAACCCTGAACCTAATGCCCTAACCCTAACCCTAACCCTAACCCTCATCCTAACCCTAACCCTAATACCCTAACCCTAACCATAATCCTAACCGTCACCCTAACCCTAACCCTAACCCTAACCCTAACCAATCCCTAACCCCTTACCCAACTCAAGTTCTGTCAAAGTGTCAGGAGGATATGAAACGTCAATTCTTTTCTTCTCCGCCGATGCTGCCAGACCTGTTGAGTTTTTCCAGATAATTCTGTTTTTGTTTTTGTTTTGGTTTTCCAGCAGCCGCAGTTTTTTTGTTTTTAAACAGAGGCAAACAGAGTTAAACAGAGTTAAACAGAGGCAAACAGAGGTAGACAGAGGCAAGCATAGTTAAACAGAGTTAAACAGATGCAAACAGAGATAAACACAGTTAAACAGAGTCAAACAGAGCTAACCAGAGTTAATCAGAGGCAAACAGAGTTAATCAGTGTTAAACAAAGTTAAACAGAGGCAAACAGAGTTGAAAAGAGTTAAACAGATGCAAACAGAGTTAAACAGACTTAAACAGAGGCAGACAAAGTCAAAAAGGAGTTAAACCGAGCTAAACACAGGCAGACAGAGGCAGACAGAGGCAAACAGAGTTACACAGAGTTACACAGAGTTAATCAGTGACAAACAGAGTTAAACAGAGTTAGACAGAGTGAAACAGTGTTAGACAGAGGCAAACAGAGTTAAACAGAGTTAAACAGAGGCAAACAGATTTAAACAGTGTTAAACAGAGGCAGACACAGTTACACAGAGTTTAACAGAGGCAAACAGAGTTAAACAGAGTTAAACAGATGCAAACAGTGTTGAACAGAGTTCAACTGAGTTAAAAGGAGTGAAACATAGTTAGTCTGAGGCAAACAGACTGAAACAGAGTTAAACAGAGGCAAACGGAGGCAAACCCTAGCCCTAGCCCTAACCCTAGCCCAAACACTAAAGCTAACCCTAACCCCAGCACTAGACCTAACCCTCGCTCTAATCCTAAAGCTAAAATTGACCCAACCCAAGCCCTAACCCTAGCCCTAAACCTAAACCTAACCACAGCCCTAGCGCTAACCCTAGCCCTAACAATAGCCCTAACCCTAACCCTAACCCTAATCCTAAACCCTAACCCTAACCCTAACCCTAACACTAACCCTAACCCCTAACCCTAACCCTAACCTTAACCCTAACCCTAACCCTAACCCTAACCTTAATGCTAACCTTATCCCTAACCCTAACCCTAACCCTAATGCCCTAACCCTAACCCTAACCCTAACACTCATCCTAACCCTAACCCTAATACCCTAACCCTAACCATAATCCTAACCGTCACCCTAACCCTAACCCTAACCCTAACCCTAACCCATCCCTAACCCCTAACCCAACTCAAGTTCTGTCGAAGTGTCAGGAGGATACGGAACGTCAATTCTTTTCTTCTCCGCCGATGCTGCCAGACTTGCTGAGTTTTTCCAGATGATTCTGTTTTTCTTTTTGTTTTGGATTTCCAGCAGCCGCAGTTTTTTTGTTTTTAAACAGTGGCAAACTGTGTTAAACAGAGGCAAACTGAGTTAGACAGAGGCAAACACATTTAAACAGTGTTAAACAGATGCAAACAGAGATAAACAGATTCAAACAGCGTTAAACAGAGGCTAACAGAGGCAAACAGAGTTAAACAGAGTTAAACAGAGCTAAACAGAGGGAAACAGAGTTAAACAGACTTAAGCAGAGGCAAACAGATTTAGACAGACTTAAACAGAGGCAAACAGATGCAAATAGAGTTAAAGAGAGTTAAAGAGAGTTAAACAGAGGCAAACAGAGGCAAACAGAGTTAAACGGAGTTACATAGAGGCTAACAGAGGCAAACAGAGTTAAAAAGAGGCAAACAGAGTTAAACAGAGGCAAAAAGAGTTAAACAGAGTTAAACTGAGGGAAACAGTGTTTAACAGAGTTAAAAAGAGGCAAACAGAGTTAAACAGAGGAAAAGTGAGTTGAACGGAGTTTAACAGATGCAAATAGAGGCAAGCAGAGTTAAACAGACTTAAACAGAGGTAAACAGATTTAAACAGAGTTAAACAGAGTAAAACAGAGGCAAACAGAAGCAAATAGAAGCAAACAGAGTTAAACAGAGTTAAACAGAGCTTAACAGAGTCAAACCGAGTTAAACAGAGTTAAACAGAGGCAAACTGAGTTAAACAGAGTTAAACAGAGGCAAACTGAGTTAAACATATTTAAACAGAGGCAAACAGAGTTGAACAGAGTGAAACAGAGGCAAACAGAGTAAAACAGAGGCAAACAGAGTTAAACAGAGGCAAACTGAGTTAAACAGAGTTAAACAGAGGCAAACAGAGTTAAACCGAGTGAAACAGAGTGAAGCAGATTTAGACAGAGGCAAACAGAGTTAAACAGAGTTAAACAGAGGGGATCAGAGATAAACACAGTTAAACAGAGGCAAACAGAGTTAGACAGAGGCAAACGGAGGCAAACCCTAGGCCTAGCCCTAACCCTAGCCCTAACACTAAACCTAACCCTAACCCTAGCACTAGACCTAACCCTCGCTCTAATCCTAAACGTAAAATTGACCCTAGCCCCAGCCCTAACACTAGCCCTAACCCTAAATCTAACCCTAGCACTACCCCAAACCCTAGCCCTAACTCTAAACCTAAACCTAACCATAGCCCTAGCGCTAACCCTAGACCAAACAATAGCCCTAACCCTAACCCTAACCCTAATCCTAACCCCTAACCCTAACCCTAACCCTAACAATAACCCTAACCCCTAACCCTAACCCCTAACCTTAACCCTAACCCTAAACCTAACTTTTATGCTAACCTTAACCCTAACCCTAACCCTAACCCTAACCCTAATCCTCATCCTTATCCTAACCCCAATACCCTAACCCTAACGATAATCCGAACCGTCACCCTAACCCCAACCCTAACCCTAACCCTAACCCATGCCTAACCCCTTACCCAACTCAAGTTCTGTCAAAGTGTCAGGAGGATACGAAACGTCAATTATTTTCTTCGCCGCCGATGCTGCCAGACCTGCTCAGTTTTTCCAGATAATTCTGTTTTTGTTTTTGTTTTGGATTTCCAGCAGCCGCAGTTTTTTTGTTTTTAAACAGAGGCAGAGTTAAACAGAGTTAAACAGAGGCAAACAGAGTTAGACAGAGGCAAGCATAGTTAAACAGAGTTAAACAGATGCAAACAGAGATAAACACAGTTAAACAGAGGCAAACAGAGCTAAACAGAGTTAATCAGAGGCAAACAGAGTTAAACAGTGTTAAACAAAGTTAAACAGAGGCAAGCATAGTTAAACATAGTTAATCAGAGGCAAACAGAGTTACACAGAGTTAATCAGAGGCCAACAGAGTTAAACAGAGGCAAACAGAGTTAAACAGAGGCAAACTGAGTTAGACAGAGGCAAAGATAGTTAAACAGAGTTAAACAGATGCAAACAGAGATAAACAGATTTAAACAGCGTTAAACAGAGGCTAACAGAGGCAAACAGAGTTAAACAGAGTTAAACAGAGGGAAACAGAGTTAAACAGACTTAAACAAAGGCAACCAGATTTAGACAGCCTTAAACAGAGGCAAACAGTGACAAATAGAGTTAAAGAGAGTTAAAGAGAGTTAAACAGAGGCAAACAGAGGCAAACAGAGGCAAACAAAGTTAAACGGAGTTACACAGAGGCTAACAGAGGCAAACAGAGTTAAAAAGAGGCAAACAGAGTTAAACAGAGGCAAAAAGAGTTAAACAGAGTTAAACTGAGGGAAACAGTGTTAAACAGAGTTAAAAAGAGGCAAACAGAGTTAAACAGAGGAAAACAGAGTTGAACGGAGTTTAACAGAGGCAAATAGAGGCAAGCAGAGTTAAACAGAGCTTAACAGAGTCAAACCGAGTTAAACAGAGTTAAACAGAGGCAAACTGAGTTAAACAGAGTTAAACAGAGGCAAACTGAGTTAAACATATTTAAACAGAGGCAAACAGAGTTCAACAGAGTGAAACAGAGGCAAACAGAGTAAAACAGAGGCAAACAGAGTTAAACAGAGGCAAACTGAGTTGAACAGAGTTAAACAGAGGCAAACAGAGTTAAACCGAGTGAAACAGAGTGAAACAGATTTAGACAGAGGCAAACAGAGTTAAACAGAGTTAAACAGAGGGGATCAGAGATAAACACAGTTAAACAGAGGCAAACAGAGTTAAACAGAGGCAAACAGAGTTGAAAAGAGTTAAACAGAGGCAAACAGAGTTAAACAGAGGCAAACAGAGTTAAACAGAGGCAACCAGAGTTAAACAAAGTTAAACAGAGGGAAACAGATTTAAACAGAGTTAAACAGAGGCAAACAGAGTTAAACAGAGGCAAACAGAGTTACACAGAGTTAAACAGAGGCAAACAGAGTTAAACAGAGTTAAACAGAGGCAAACAGAAATCAACAGAGTTAAACAGAGGCAAAAAGATTTAAACAGAGTTAAACAAAAGGAAACAGAGTTAAACAGAGTTAAGCAGAGGCAAACAAAGTTAAACAGAGTTAAACAGAGGGAAACAGAGTTAAACAGAGTTAAATAGAGTTAAACAGAGGGAAACAGAGTTAAACAGACTTAAACAGAGGCAAACAGTGGCAAATAGAGTTAAAGAGAGTTAAGCAGAGTTAAACAGAGGCAAAGAGAGGCAAACAGAGGCAAACAGAGTTAAACAAAGTTAAACAGAGGTAAACAGATTTTAACAGAGTTAAACAGAGGCAAACAGAGTTAAACAGAGTTAAACAGAGGCAAACGGAGGCAAACCCTAGCCCTAGCCCTAACCCGAGCCCTAACACTAAACCTAACCCAAACCCTAGCACTAGACCTAACCCTCGCTCTAATTCTAAACCTAAAATTGACCCTAGCCCTAGCCCTAGCCCTAACCCTAGCCCTAACCCTAACACTAACCCTAGCACTAGCCCAAACCCTAGCCCTGACTCTAAACCTAAACCTAACCATAGCCCTAGCGATAACCCCAGCCCTAACAATAGCCCTAACCCTAACCCTAACCCTAATCCTAACCCCTAACCCTAACCCTAACCCTAATGCCCTAACCCTAACCCTAACCCTAATCCTCATCCTTACCCTAACCCTAATACCCTAACCCTAACCATAATCCTAACCGTCACCCTAACCCTAACCCTTACCCTAACCCTAACCCATCCCTAACCCCTTACCCAACTCAAGTTCTGTCAAAGTGTCAGGAGGATACGAAACGTCAATTCTTTTCTTCTCCGCCGATGCTGCCAGACCTGCTGAGTTTTTCCAGATAATTCTTTTTTTTGTTTTTGTTTTGGTTTTCCAGCAGCCGCAGTTTTTTTGTTTTTAAACAGAGGCAAACAGTGTTAAACAGAGTTAAACAGAGGCAAACAGAGTTAGACAGAGGCAAGCATAGTTAAACAGAGTTAAACAGATGCAAACAGAGATAAACACAGTTAAACAGAGTCAAACAGAGCTAACCAGAGTTAATCAGAGGCAAACAGAGTTAATCAGTGTTAAACAAAGTTAAACAGAGGCAAACAGAGTTGAAAAGAGTTAAACAGATGCAAACAGAGTTAAACAGACTTAAACAGAGGCAGACAAAGTCAAAAGGAGTTAAACCGAGCTAAACACAGGCAGACAGAGGCAGACAGAGGCAAACAGAGTTACACAGAGTTACACAGAGTTAATCAGTGACAAACAGAGTTAAACAGAGTTAGACAGAGTGAAACAGTGTTAGACAGAGGCAAACAGAGTTAAACAGAGTTAAACAGAGGCAAACAGAGTTAAACAGAGTTAAACAGATGCAAACAGTGTTGAACAGAGTTCAACTGAGTTAAAAGGAGTGAAACATAGTTAGTCTGAGGCAAACAGACTGAAACAGAGTTAAACAGAGGCAAACGGAGGCAAACCCTAGCCCTAGCCCTAACCCTAGCCCAAACACTAAAGCTAACCCTAACCCCAGCACTAGACCTAACCCTCGCTCTAATCCTAAAGCTAAAATTGACCCAACCCAAGCCCTAACCCTAGCCCTAAACCTAAACCTAACCATAGCCCTAGCGCTAACCCTAGACCTAACAATAGCCCTAACCCTAACCCTAACCCTAATCCTAACCCCTAACCCTAACCCTAACCCTAACAATAACCCTAACCCCTAACCCTAACCCCTAACCTTAACCCTAACCCTAAACCTAACTTTTATGCTAACCTTAACCCTAACCCTAACCCTAACCCTAACCCTAATCCTCATCCTTATCCTAACCCCAATACCCTAACCCTAACGATAATCCGAACCGTCACCCTAACCCCAACCCTAACCCTAACCCTAACCCATGCCTAACCCCTTACCCAACTCAAGTTCTGTCAAAGTGTCAGGAGGATACGAAACGTCAATTATTTTCTTCGCCGCCGATGCTGCCAGACCTGCTCAGTTTTTCCAGATAATTCTGTTTTTGTTTTTGTTTTGGATTTCCAGCAGCCGCAGTTTTTTTGTTTTTAAACAGAGGCAGAGTTAAACAGAGTTAAACAGAGGCAAACAGAGTTAGACAGAGGCAAGCATAGTTAAACAGAGTTAAACAGATGCAAACAGAGATAAACACAGTTAAACAGAGGCAAACAGAGCTAAACAGAGTTAATCAGAGGCAAACAGAGTTAAACAGTGTTAAACAAAGTTAAACAGAGGCAAGCATAGTTAAACATAGTTAATCAGAGGCAAACAGAGTTACACAGAGTTAATCAGAGGCAAACAGAGTTAAACAGAGGCAAACAGAGTTAAACAGAGGCAAACTGAGTTAGACAGAGGCAAACATAGTTAAACAGAGTTAAACAGATGCAAACAGAGATAAACAGATTTAAACAGCGTTAAACAGAGGCTAACAGAGGCAAACAGAGTTAAACAGAGTTAAACAGAGGGAAACAGAGTTAAACAGACTTAAACAGAGGCAAACAGATTTAGACAGACTTAAACAGAGGCAAACAGTGACAAATAGAGTTAAAGAGAGTTAAAGAGAGTTAAACAGAGGCAAACAGAGGCAAACAGAGGCAAACAAAGTTAAACGGAGTTACACAGAGGCTAACAGAGGCAAACAGAGTTAAAAAGAGGCAAACAGAGTTAAACAGAGGCAAAAGAGTTAAACAGAGTTAAACTGAGGGAAACAGTGTTAAACAGAGTTAAAAAGAGGCAAACAGAGTTAAACAGAGGAAAACAGAGTTGAACGGAGTTTAACAGAGGCAAATAGAGGCAAGCAGAGTTAAACAGAGCTTAACAGAGTCAAACCGAGTTAAACAGAGTTAAACAGAGGCAAACTGAGTTAAACAGAGTTAAACAGAGGCAAACTGAGTTAAACATATTTAAACAGAGGCAAACAGAGTTCAACAGAGTGAAACAGAGGCAAACAGAGTAAAAGAGACGCAAACAGAATTAAACAGAGGCAAACTGAGTTGAACAGAGTTAACAGAGGCAAACAGAGTTAAACCGAGTGAAACAGAGTGAAACAGATTTAGACAGAGGCAAACAGAGTTAAACAGAGTTAAACAGAGGGGATCAGAGATAAACACATTTAAACAGAGGCAAACAGAGTTAAACAGAGGGAAACAGATTTGAAAAAAGTTAAACAGAGGCAAACAGAGTTAAACAGAGGCAAACAGAGCTAAACAGAGGCAACCAGAGTTAAACAAAGTTAAACAGAGGGAAACAGATTTAAACAGAGTTAAACAGAGGCAAACAGAGTTAAACAGAGGCAAACAGAGTTACACAGAGTTAAACAGAGGCAAACAGAGTTAACAGAGTTAAACAGAGGCAAACAGAAATCAACAGAGTTAAACAGAGGCAAAAAGATTTAAACAGAGTTAAACAAAAGGAAACAGAGTTAAACAGAGTTAAGCAGAGGCAAACAAAGTTAAATAGAGTTAAACAGAGGGAAACAGAGTTAAACAGAGTTAAATAGAGTTAAACAGAGGGAAACAGAGTTAAACAGACTTAAACAGAGGCAAACAGTGGCAAATAGAGTTAAAGAGAGTTAAGCAGAGTTAAACAGAGGCAAAGAGAGGCAAACAGAGGCAAACAGAGTTAAACAAAGTTAAACAGAGGGAAACAGATTTTAACAGAGTTAAACAGAGGCAAACAGAGTTAAACAGAGTTAAACAGAGGCAAAGAGAGGCAAACCCTAGCCCTAGCCCTAACCCGAGCCCTAACACTAAACCTAACCCAAACCCTAGCACTAGACCTAACCCTCGCTCTAATTCTAAACCTAAAATTGACCCTAGCCCTAGCCCTAGCCCTAACCCTAGCCCTAACCCTAACACTAACCCTAGCACTAGCCCAAACCCTAGCCCTGACTCTAAACCTAAACCTAACCATAGCCCTAGCGATAACCCCAGCCCTAACAATAGCCCTAACCCTAACCCTAACCCTAATCCTAACCCCTAACCCTAACCCTAACCCTAATGCCCTAACCCTAACCCTAACCCTAATCCTCATCCTTACCCTAACCCTAATACCCTAACCCTAACCATAATCCTAACCGTCACCCTAACCCTAACCCTTACCCTAACCCTAACCCATCCCTAACCCCTTACCCAACTCAAGTTCTGTCAAAGTGTCAGGAGGATACGAAACGTCAATTCTTTTCTTCTCCGCCGATGCTGCCAGACCTGCTGAGTTTTTCCAGATAATTCTTTTTTTTGTTTTTGTTTTGGTTTTCCAGCAGCCGCAGTTTTTTTGTTTTTTAAACAGAGGCAAACAGTGTTAAACAGAGTTAAACAGAGGCAAACAGAGTTAGACAGAGGCAAGCATAGTTAAACAGAGTTAAACAGATGCAAACAGAGATAAACACAGTTAAACAGAGTCAAACAGAGCTAACCAGAGTTAATCAGAGGCAAACAGAGTTAATCAGTGTTAAACAAAGTTAAACAGAGGCAAACAGAGTTGAAAAGAGTTAAACAGATGCAAACAGAGTTAAACAGACTTAAACAGAGGCAGACAAAGTCAAAAGGAGTTAAACCGAGCTAAACACAGGCAGACAGAGGCAGACAGAGGCAAACAGAGTTACACAGAGTTACACAGAGTTAATCAGTGACAAACAGAGTTAAACAGAGTTAGACAGAGTGAAACAGTGTTAGACAGAGGCAAACAGAGTTAAACAGAGTTAAACAGAGGCAAACAGAGTTAAACAGAGTTAAACAGATGCAAACAGTGTTGAACAGAGTTCAACTGAGTTAAAAGGAGTGAAACATAGTTAGTCTGAGGCAAACAGACTGAAACAGAGTTAAACAGAGGCAAACGGAGGCAAACCCTAGCCCTAGCCCTAACCCTAGCCCAAACACTAAAGCTAACCCTAACCCCAGCACTAGACCTAACCCTCGCTCTAATCCTAAAGCTAAAATTGACCCAACCCAAGCCCTAACCCTAGCCCTAAACCTAAACCTAACCATAGCCCTAGCGCTAACCCTAGCCCTAACAATAGCCCTAACCCTAACACTAACCCTAATCCTAAACCCTAACCCTAACCCTAACCCTAACACTAACCCTAACCCCTAACCCTAACCCTAACCTTAACCCTAAACCTAACCCTAACCCTAATGACCTAACCCTAACCCTAACCCTAACCCTCATCCTAACCCTAACCCTAATACCCTAACCCTAACCATAATCCTAACCGTCACCCTAACCCTAACCCTAACCCTAACCCTAACCCATCCCTAACCCCTAACCCAACTCAAGTTCTGTCGAAGTGTCAGGAGGATACGGAACGTCAACTCTTTTCTTCTCCGCCGATGCTGCCAGACTTGCTGAGTTTTTCCAGATGATTCTGTTTTTCTTTTTGTTTTGGATTTCCAGCAGCCGCAGTTTTTTTGTTTTTAAACAGTGGCAAACTGAGTTAAACAGAGGCAAACTGAGTTAGACAGAGGCAAACACATTTAAACAGTGTTAAACAGATGCAAACAGAGATAAACAGATTCAAACAGCGTTAAATAGAGGCTAACAGAGGCAAACAGAGTTAAACAAAGTTAAACAGAGTTAAACAGAGGGAAACAGAGTTAAACAGACTTAAGCAGAGGCAAACAGAGGCAAACAGATTTAGACAAACTTAAACAGAGGCAAAGAGTGGCAAATAGAGTTAAAGAGAGTTAAAGAGAGTTAAACAGAGGCAAACAGAGGCAAACAAAGTTAAACGGAGTTACATAGAGGCTAACAGAGGCAAACAGAGTTAAAAAGAGGCAAAATGAGTTAAACAGAGGCAAAAAGAGTTAAACAGAGTTAAACTGAGGGAAACAGTGTTTAACAGAGTTAAAAAGAGGCAAACAGAGTTAAACAGAGGAAAAGTGAGTTGAACGGAGTTTAACAGATGCAAATAGAGGCAAGCAGAGTTAAACAGACTTAAACAGAGGCAAACAGATTTAAACAGAGTTAAACAGAGTAAAACAGGGGCAAACAGAAGCAAATAGAGGCAAACAGAGTTAAACAGAGGTAAACAGAGCTTAACAGAGTCAAACCGAGTTAAACAGAGTTAAACAGAGGCAAACTGAGATAAACAGAGTTAAACAGAGGCAAACTGAGTTAAACATATTTAAACAGAGGCAAACAGAGTTGAACAGAGTTAAACAGAGGCAAACAGAGTAAAACAGAGGCAAACAGAGTTAAACAGAGGCAAACTGAGTTAAACAGAATTAAACAGAGGCAAACAGAGTGAAACAGAGTGAAACAGATTTAGACAGAGGCAAACAGAGTTAAACAGAGTTAAACAGAAGAAATCAGAGATAAACACAGTTAAACAGAGGCAAACAGAGTTAAACAGAGTTAAACAGACGGGATCAGAGATAAACACAGTTAAACAGAGGCAAACAGAGTTAAACAGAGGCAAACAGAGTTGAAAAGAGTTAAACAGAGGCAAACAGAGTGAAACAGAGGCAAACAGAGTTAAACAGAGGCAACCAGAGTTAAACAAAGTTAAACAGAGGGAAACAGATTCAAACAGAGTTAAACAGAGGCAAACAGAGTTAAACAGAGGCAAACAGAGTTACACAGATTTAAACAGAGGCAAACAGAGTTAAACAGCGTTAAACAGAGGCAAACAGAAATCAACAGAGTTAAACAGAGGCAAAAAGATTTAAACAGAGTTAAACAAAAGGAAACAGAGTTAAACAGAGTTAAGCAGAGGCAAACAAAGTTAAAGAGTTAAACCGAGGGAAACAGAGTTAAACAGAGTTAAATAGAGTTAAACAGAGGGAAACAGAGTTAAACAGACTTAAACAGAGGCAAACAGGGGCAAACAGATACAGACAGAGTTAAACAGAGGCAAACAGTGGCAAATAGAGTTAAAGAGAGTTAAGCAGAGTTAAACAGAGGCAAAGAGAGGCAAACGGAGGCAAACAGAGTTTAACAAAGTTAAACAGACTGAAACAGATTTTAACAGAGCTAAACAGAGGCAAACAGAGTTAAACAGAGTTAAACAGATGCAAACAGAGTTGAAGAGAGTTCAACTGAGTTAAAAGGAGTGAAACAGAGTTTAAAAGAGGCAAACAGACTGAAACAGAGTTAAACAGAGTCAAACGGAGGCAAACCCTAGCCCTAGCCCTAACCCTAGCCCTAACACTAAACCTAACCCTAACCCTAGCACTAGACCTAACCCTCGCTCTAATCCTAAACCTAAAATTGACCCTAGCCCTAGCCCTAACCCGAGCCCTAACCCTAACTCTAACCCTAGCACTAGCCCAAACCCTAGCCCTAACTCTAAACCTAAACCTAACCATAGCCCTAGCGCTAACCCTAGCCCTAACAATAGCCCCAACACTAACCCTAACCCTAATCCTAACCCCTAACCCTAACCCTAACCCTAACACTAACCCTAACCCCTAAACCTAACCCTAACCTTAACCCTAACAGTAACCCTAACCTTAGTGCTAACCTTAACCCTAACCCTAACCCTAACCCTAATGCCCTAACCCTAACCATAATCCTAACCGTCACCCTAACCCTAACCCTAACCCTAACCCTAACCCATCCCTAACCCCTAACCCAACTCAAGTTCTGTCAAAGTGTCAGGAGGATACGAAACGTCAATTCTTTTCTTCTCCGCCGATGCTGCCAGACCTGCTGAGTTTTTCCAGATAATTCTGTTTTTGTTTTTGTTTTGGATTTCCAGCAGCCGCAGTTTTTTTGTTTTTAAACAGAGGCAAACAGAGTTAAACAGAGTTAAACAGAGGCAAACAGAGTTAGACAGAGGCAAGCATAGTTAAACAGAGTTAAACAGATGCAAACAGAGATAAACACAGTTAAACAGAGTCAAACAGAGCTAACCAGAGTTAATCAGAGGCAAACAGAGTTAAACAGTGTTAAACAAAGTTAAACAGAGGCAAACAGAGTTGAAAAGAGTTAAACAGAGTTAAACAGACTTAAACAGAGGCAGACAGAGTCAAAAGGAGTTAAACCGAGTTAAACACAGGCAGACAGAGGCAAACAGAGTTTCACAGAGTTAATCAGTGTCAAACAGAGTTAAACAGAGTTAAACAGAGTTAGACAGAGTGAAACAGTGTTAGACAGAGGCAAACAGAGTTAAACAGAGTTAAACAGAGACAAACAGAGTTAAACAGTGTTAAACAGAGGCAGACACAGTTACACAGAGTTTAACAGAGGCAAACAGAGTTAAACAGAGTTAAACAGAGGCAAACAGAGTTAAACTTTGTTAAAGAAAGATAACAGAGGCAAGCATAGTTAAACAGAGTTAATCAGAGGCAAACAGAGTTACACAGAGTTTAACAGCGGCAAACAGAGTTAAACAGAGTTAAACAGATGCAAACAGAGTTGAACAGAGTGCAACTGAGTTAAAAGGAGTGAAACAGAGTTAGACAGAGGCAAACAGACTGAAACAGAGTTAAACTGAGGCAAACGGAGGCAAACCCTAGCCCTAGCCCTAACCCTCGTCCTAACCCTTAATCTAACCCTAGCATTAGCCCAGACCCTAGCCCTAACTCTAAACCTACACCTAACCATAGCCCTAGCGCTAACCCAAGCCCTAACAATAGCCCTATTCCTAACTCTAACCCTAATGCTAACCCCTAACCTTAACCCTAACCCGAACACTAACCCAACCCCTAACCCTAACCCTAACCTTAACCCTAACCCTAACCTTAATGCTAACCTTAACCCTAACCCTAACCCTAATGCCCTAACCCTAACCCTAACCCTAATCCTCATCCTATCCCTAACCCTTATACCCTAACCATAACCATAATCCTAACCGTCACCCTAACCATAACCCTAACCCTAACCCTAACCCATCCCTAACCCCTAACCCAACTCAAGTTCTGTCAAACTGTCAGGAGGATACGAAACGTCAATTATTTTCTTCTCCGCCGATGCTGCCAGACCTGCTGAGTTTTTCCAGATAATTCTGTTTTTGTTTTTGTTTTGGATTTCCAGCAGCCGCAGTTTTTTTGTTTTTAAACAGAGGCAAACAGAGTTAAAAAGAGTTAAACAGAGGCCAACAGAGTTAGGCAAAGGCAAGCATAGTTAAACAGAGTTAAACAGATGCAAACAGAGATAAACACAGTTAAACAGAGGCAAACAGAGCTAAACAGAGTTAATCAGAGGCAGACAGAGTTAAACAGTGTTAAACAAAGTTAAACAGAGGCAAGCATAGTTAAACAAAGTTAATCAGAGGCAAACGGATTTTAACAGAGTTAAACAGAGGCAAACAGAGTTAAACAGACGCAAACAGAGTTAAACAGAGGCAAACAGAGTTAAACAGAGGCAAACTGAGTTAGACAGAGGCAAACATAGTTAAACAGAGTTAAGCAGAGTTAAACAGAGTTTAGCAGATTTAAACAGCGTTAAACAGAGGCTAGCAGGGGCCGACAGAGTTAAAAAGAGTTAAACAGAGTTAAACTGAGGGAAACAGTGTTAAACAGAGTTATAAAGAGGCAAACAGAGTTAAACAGAGGAAAACAGAGTTACACAGAGTTAAACAGAGGCAAACAGAGTTGAACGGAGTTTAACAGAGGCAAGCAGATTTAAACAGACTTAAACAGAGGCAAACAGAGGCAAACATATTTAAACAGAGTTAAACAGAGGCAAACAGAAGCCAAAAGAGGCAAACAGAATTAAACAGAGTTAAACAGAGCTTAAGAGAGTCAAACCGAGTTAAACAGAGTTAAACAGAGGCAAACTGAGTTAAACAGAGTTAAACAGAGGCAAACTGAGTTAAACATATTTAAACAGAGGCAAACAGAGTTCAACAGAGTGAAACAGAGGCAAACAGAGTAAAACAGAGGCAAACAGAGTTAAACAGAGGCAAACTGAGTTAAACAGAGTTAAACAGAGGCAAACAGAGTTAAACCACATGAAACAGAGTGAAGCAGATTTAGACAGAGGCAAACAGAGTTAAACAGAGTTAAACAGAGGGAAACAGAGTTGAACAGAGTTGAATAGAGTTAAACAGAGGGAAACAGGGGCAAACAGATTTAGACAGACTTAAACAGAGGCAAACAGTGGCAAATAGAGTTGAAGAGAGTTAAGCAGAGTTAAACAGAGGCAAAGAGAGGCAAACAGAGGCAAACAGAGTTAAACAAAGTTAAACAGAAGGAAACAGATTTTAACAGAGTTAAAAAGAGGCATACAGAGTTAAACAGATTTAAACAGAGGCAAACAGAGTTAAACATACTTTAACAGAGGCAGACAGAGTCAAAAGGAGTTAAACCGAGTTAAATACAGGCAGACAGAGGCAGACAGAGGGAAACAGACTTACACAGAGTCAATCAGTGACAAACAGAGTTAAACAGAGTTAAACAGTGTTAGACAGAGGCAAACCGAGTTAAACAGAGTTAAACAGAGGCAAACAGAGTTAAACAGTGTTAAACAGAGGCAAACAGACTTAAACAGTGTTAAACAGAGGCAGACACAGTTACACAGAGTTTAACAGAGGCAAACAGAGTGAAACAGAGTTAAACAGATGCAAACAGAGTTGAACAGAGTTCAACTGAGTTAAAAGGAGTGAAACAGAGTTAGACAGAGGCAAACAGACTGAAACAGAGTTAAACAGAGGCAAACGGAGGCAAACCCTGGCCCTAGCAATAACCCTAGCCCAAACCCTAGCCCTAACCCTAACCCTAGCCCTAGCCCTAACCCGAGCCCTAACTCTAGCCCTAACCCTAACCCTAGCCCTAGCCCTAACCCTAGCCCTAAGACTAGAACTAACTCTAACACTAGACCTAGCCCTAACCCTAAAGATAACCCTAACCCAAACCCTATCCCTAACCGTAACCCGAAACCTAACCCAAGCCCTAACCCTAACCCAAACCCTAAAACTAAACCTAAACCTATTCCTAATCCTAACCCAAACCCTAGCCCTAACCATAACCCTAAACCTAACCCAAACCCTAACCCTAACCCAAACCCTAACACTAAATCTAACCCTATTCCTAATCCTAACCCTAAACCTAACCCTAACCCTAACCCTAACCCTAACCCTAACACGAACGCTAACCCTAACCCTAACCCTAACGCTTATCCTAACCCTAACCGTAACCCTTACCCTAACCCTAACCCTAACCCTAACCCTAACCCTAACCCTAAACTTAACACTAACCCTAACCCTAACCACCAACCCAAACTCTAACCCTAACCCTCACCACAAAATCTAACCCTAACCCGAGCCCTAACCCCTAACCCTAACCCTAACCCTAACCCTAACACTAACCCTAACCCCTAACCCTAACTCTAACCTTAACCATCACCCTAATACTCTAATCCTAACCATAATCCTAACCGTCACCCTAACCCTAACCCTAACGCTAACCCTAACCCATCCCTTACCCTTCACTCAACTCAAGTTCTGTCGATCTGTCAGGAGGATACGAAATGTCAATTCTTTTCTTCTCCGCCGATGCTGCCAGACCTGCTGAGTTTTTCCCGGTAATGCTGTTTTTGTTTTTGTTTTGGATTTCCAGCAGCCGCAGTTTTTTTTGTTTTTAAACAGAGGCAAACTGAGTTAAACAGAGGCAAACAGAGTTAAACAGAGGCAAACTGAGTTAGACAGAGGCAATCATAGTTAAACAGAGTTAAACAGATGCAAACAGAGATAAACAGATTTAAACAGCGTTAAACAGAGGCTAACAGAGGCAAACAGAGTTAAACAGAGTTAAACACAGTTAAACAGAGGGAAACAGAGTTAAACAGACTTAAACAGAGGCAAACAGATTTAGACAGACTTAAACAGAGGCAAACAGTGACAAATAGAGTTAAAGAGAGTTAAAGAGAGTTAAACAGAGGCAAACAGAGGCAAACAGAGGCAAACAAAGTTAAACGGAGTTACACAGAGGCTAACAGAGGCAAACAGAGTTAAAAAGAGGCAAACAGAGTTAAACAGAGGCAAAAAGAGTTAAACAGAGTTAAACTGAGGGAAACAGTGTTAAACAGAGTTAAAAAGAGGCAAACAGAGTTAAACAGAGGAAAACAGAGTTACACAGAGTTAAACAGAGGCAAACAGAGTTGAACGGAGTTTAACAGAGGCAAATAGAGGCAAGCAGAGTTAAACAGACTTAAACAGAGGCAAACAGAGGCAAACAGATTTAAACAGAGTTAAACAGAGTTAAACAGAGGCAAACAGAAGCAAAAAGAGGCAAACAGAGTTAAACAGAGTTAAACAGAGCTTAACAGAGTCAAACCGAGTTAAACAGAGTTAAACAGAGGCAAACTGAGTTAAACAGAGTTAAACAGAGGCAAACAGAGTTAAACCGAGTGAAACAGAGTGAAACAGATTTAGACAGGGGCAAACAGAGTTAAACAGAGCTAAACAGAGGGGATCAGAGATAAACACAGTTAAGCAGAGGCAAACAGAGTTAAACAGAGTTAATCAGAGGCAAGCAGAGTTAAACAGAGTTAAACAGAGGCAAACAGAGTTGAAAAGAGTTAAACAGAGGCAAACAGAGTTAAATGAGGCAAACAGAGTTAAACAGAGGCAACCAGAGTTAAACAAAGTTAAACAGAGGGAAACAGATTTTAACAGAGTTAAACAGAGGCAAACAGAGTTAAACAGAGGCAAACAGAGTTACACAGAGTTTAACAGATGCAAACAGAGTTAAACAGAGTGTAAACAAGAGGGCAACACAGAACTCCACAGAGGTACACGAGAGGCTAAAAAGATTTAAACAGAGTTAAAACAAAAAGGAAACCGAGTTTAAACAGAGATAAAACGGAGTTAAATAGAGTTAAACAGAGGGAAACAGAGTTAAACAGAGTTAAATAGAGATTAAACAGGAGGGAAACAGAATTAAACAGTGACTTAAAAACAGAGGCAACAGGGGCAAACAGATTTAGACAGACTTAAACAGAGGCAAACAGTGGCAAATAGAGTTAAAGGGAGTTAAGCAGAGTTAAGCAGAGGCAAAGAGAGGCAAACAGAGTGAAACAAAGTTAAACAGAGGGAAACAGATTTTAATAGAGTTAAACAGAGTCAAACCGAGTTAAACAGAGTTAAACAGAGGCAAACTGAGTTAAACAGAGTTAAACAGAGGCAAACTGAGTTAAACATATTTAAACAGAGGCAAACTGAGTTCAACAGAGTGAAACAGAGTAAAACAGAGGCAAACAGAGTTAAACAGAGGCAAACTGAGTTAAACAGAGTTAAACAGAGGCAAACAGAGTCAAACCGAGTGAAACAGAGTGAAACAGATTTAGACAGAGGCAAACAGAGTTAAACAGAGGGGATCAGAGATAAACACAGTTAAACAGAGGCAAGCAGAGTTAAACAGAGTTAAACAGAGGCAAACAGAGTTGAAAAGAGTTAAACAGAGGCAAACAGAGTTAAACGAGGCAAACAGAGTTAAACAGAGGCAACCAGAGTTAAACAAAGTTAAACAGAGGGAAACAGATTTTAACAGAGTTAAACAGAGGCAAACAGAGTTAAACAGAGGCAAACAGAGTTACACAGAGTTAAACAGAGGCAAACAGAGTTAAACAGATGTAAACAGAGGCAAACAGAAATCAACAGAGTTAAAGAGAGGCAAAAAGATTTAAACAGAGTTAAACAAAAGGAAACAGAGTTAAACAGAGATAAACAGAGTTAAATAGAGTTAAACAGAGGGAAACAGAATTAAACAGACTTAAACAGAGGCAAACAGGGGCAAACAGATTTAGACAGACTTAAACAGAGGCAAACAGTGGCAAATAGAGTTAAAGGGAGTTAAGCAGAGTTAAGCAGAGGCAAAGAGAGGCAAACAGAGTTAAACAAAGTTAAACAGAGGGAAACAGATTTTAATAGAGTTAAACAGAGGCAAACAGAGTTAAACAGAGTTAAACAGAGGCAAACAGAAATCAACAGAGTTAAACAGAGGCAAAAAGATTTAAACAGAGTTAAACAAAAGGAAACAGAGTTAAACAGAGTTAAACAGAGGCAAACAGAGTTCAACAGAGTGAAACAGAGGCAAACAGAGTAAAACAGAGGCAAACCGAGTTAAACAGAGGCAAACTGAGTTAAACAGAGTTAAACAGAGGCAAACAGAGTTCAACAGCGTGAAACAGAGTGAAACAGATTTAGACAGAGGCAAACAGAGTTAAACAGAGCGGATCAGAGATAAACACAGTTGAACAGAGGCAAACAGAGTTAAACAGAGTTAATCAGAGGCAAGCAGAGTTAAACAGAGTTAAACAGAGATAAACAGAAGCAAAAGAAGTTGAAAAGAGTGAAACAGAGGCAAACAGAGTTAAACGAGGCAAACAGAGTTAAACAGAGGCAACCAGATTTAATCAAAGTTAAACAGAGGGAAACAGATTTTAACAGAGTTAAACAGAGGCAAACAGAGTTAAACAGAGGCAAACAGAGTTACACAGAGTTAAACAGAGGCAAACAGAGTTAAACAGATTTAAACAGAGACAAACAGAAATCAACAGAGTTAAAGAGAGGCAAAAAGATTTAAACAGAGTTAAACAAAAGGAAACAGAGTTAAACAGAGGCAAACAGAGTTACACAGAGTTAAACAGAGGCAAACAGAGTTAAACAGATTTAAACAGACGGAAACAGAAATCAACAGAGTTAA